>NC_048321.1:2566925-2613935 GCF_013100865.1 Trachemys scripta elegans
GGGCGTACCATCGATTTATATAAGGGCAATAATATATTCTCAGTCTTATTCTCTATCCCCTTTTTAATGATCCCTAACATCCTGTTTGCTTTTTTGCCCGCCTCTGCACACTGGAAAAAATAACTCCAACTATACATACAATATGATAGGGGCTAATTTAGCTACAACAAGTCAGGAAAAAGATCTTGGAGTCATCGTGGATAGTTCTCTGAAGATGTCCGCGCAGTGTGCAGAGGCGGTCAAAAAAGCAAACAGGAGTTTAGGGATCATTTAAAAGGGGATAGAGAATAAGACTGAGAATATATTATTGCCCTTATATAAATCGATGGTATGCCCACATCTCGAATACTGCGTACAGATGTGGTCTCCTCATCTGAAAAAAGACATACTGGCACTAGAAAAGGTTCAGAAAAGGGCAACTAAAATGATTAGGGGTTTGGAACGGGTCCCATATGAGGAGAGATTAAAGAGGCTAGGACTCTTCAGCTTGGAAAAGAGGAGACTAAGGAGAGATATGATAGAGGTATATAAAATCATCAGTGATGTGGAAAAAGTGGATAAGGAAAAGTTATTTACTTATTCCCATAATACAAGAACTAGGGGTCACCAAATGAAATTAATAGGCAGCAGGTTTAAATACAAATACAAGGAAGTTCTTCTTCACCCAGCGCACAGTCAACTTGTGGAACTCCTTGCCTGAGGAGGTTGTGAAGGTTAGGACTATAACAGCGTTTAAAAGAGAACTGGATAAATTCATAGTGGTTAAGTCCATTAATGGCTATTAGCCAGGACGGGTAAGGAATGGTGTCCCTAGCCTCTGTTTGTCAGAGGATGGAGATGGATGGCAGGAGAGAGATCACTTGATCATGGCCTGTGGTCCACTCCCTCTGGGGCACCTGGCATTGGCCACTGTCGGTAGACAGGATACTGGGCTAGATGGACCTTTGGTCTGACCCGGTACAGCCGTTCTTATGTTCTTACGTTCTTATGGGGGCACTGAGGTCGGGGGCAGCGGGGTGGGGGGGTGGAACTCACAGTGCACATCCAGGTGGAGGTGGGTCTCGTTCTGCCCCTCGGGGTTCTGGCACCGTGCCCGGTACTGACCCATGTCGGCTCGACTCAGGTTCCAAATGGCCAGGCTGCCCCCTGCTCGCAGGTGGTGCCGGGGGGACCCCTCTGTGAGAGAGACAGAGGGAGGAGTCATGCGGGAACACTATGCCCAGCTTGGGCAGGGACAGCGCCCCCCCGGAGCCCCCCCCCCCACCTGGCCTCAGCGCCCCCCCTGCCCCCCCCCCCGGTCCCCACCCCCCCCCCCCCACTTGGTCTCAGCGCCTCCCCCCTACACACACACACTTGGTCTCAGCACCCCTCCACACACACCTGGTCTCAGCACCTTCCCACGGAAGCTCCAGCTGCAGTTCAATTTGGGGGGGTTGGCGGAGACGTGCAGGGGCAGCTCCACGGCTCCATGTTCCACACCCTGGGCCACAGCCGGCTGCTCCGACGAGAACTCGGGGGGATCTGGGGCCACACAGGGGGCAGCAGCAACTGATCCCCGGCCCTGCTCCCCGCAGCACAGCGCCCCCTGCTGAGCCCCCATCCCCTCCCTGCAGCACAGCGCCCCCTGCTGAGCCCTTGCCCTGCTCCCCGCAGCACAGCGCCCCCTGCTGAGCCCCCACCCCTCCCTGCAGCACGGTGCTCCCTATCCCCAGGCAGGGGAAGCTCTCACACAGGATGTTGAGCTTGTAGAAGGTGTTGACTGCCTCAGCCAGGATGGAGCTGTAGGCCTGGCACGTCACCCGCTGACCATTGTCAGAGGATGACACTACCAGGGTCACCTTCCCCGAGGTGGAGAGACCCCCGAACTCTGCCGGCTTCTGGCCCAGATCCACACCCTTCAGCCTGAAAGAGCAGCACAAGACGGGACAGCAGGGGGCTGCGGGTCAGGAGTGAGGGGCACCAGCAGAGCCAGGTGGGGGGGAGCCCAGGGCTGGGACAGCAGGGGGCTGTGGGTCAGGACTGAGGGGTACCGGCAAAGCCAGGTGGGGGGAGCCCAGGGCTGGGACAGCAGGGGGCTGCAGGTCAGGAGTGAGGGGCACCCTCTCTTACTTCTCTGCGTCCTTGAACCAGGCCAGGGTGGCGAAGGGGTTGCTGCTGCCGGTGACGCAGGTCAGGGTCAGTGTCTGGCCACGTCGCACCTCTTTGGCCATGGTCGTGATCTTCACGTCTATGGGGGGAACTGGGTGGGGGGGGGAGAAAAGGGGCAGAACTGAGACTGGTGTAGGGTGACCAGATGTCCTGATTTTATAGGGGCAGTCCTGATTTTGGGGTCTTTTTCTTATATAGGCTCCTATTCCCCCCCCATCCTGATTTTTCACACTTGCTGTCTGGTCACCCTAGGTGCGTTGCTGTCACCACCCAATGGGAGTGCTGTGCCCTTAAGGGGTGGGTTTACTTGACTCCGCCTTGTGTACAGACCACCCCTCCCCGCCCCCCCCGCCCCTCCTCCGGCCCAAGGACGCACACTGGATGCGGAGGCGGGTCTGGGCCGTGAGCGCTGGGCTCTTGCCGTCGTTGGAGGCGTTGCAGCGGTAGATGGCCAGGTTGTCGCTGGGGCTAGTGGTCAGGATCAGCTCTTTGGAGACGATCTTGCCGGAGGCCACCTGGGTCCCCTCCTTGAGGGACTTGGTGTCCTGTCGGGAGACAGCCCAGAGCCCAGTGAGCAACCCAGAGATGCAGCCACCTCTGGGGCAGGGCAGCTGGGAAACAGCTGCATAGAACGCCCCATGGGTAGGGCTCTGGGCTAGGGTGGGTTTCATTCCAAAGGGAGACTGCCCCACACTGAGCCCCCCACCCCACTGCCCGCAGCACAGTGCTACAGCCCCACTCCTCGCAGCACAGCCCTCCCCATTGAGCTCTCCGCCCCACTCTCCGCAGCACAGCCTCCCCTGCTGAGCCCCCCGCCCCGCTCCTCGCAGCACAGTGCCCCCTGCTGAGCTCCCCATGGCCTGGTGCCCCCCATGACCTTGATCCAGACGAGGCGGGGGGCCGGATTCCCCCCACTGGCAAAGCAGGTCAGCCTGACCTTAGTGCCAGCCCGGAATCGGCTGTCAGGGGGCGGGGCCTCAATCCAAACCTTCTGGGGTGGGTCTAGGGGGATGGGGAACAAAAAGAGGGTTAATGTCAATCAACTCCTGTATTGCCATGACAACCTGTGTCAGCACCCCCCCTCCCCAACAGCATCACAGGGGGTGCAGACCCCCCTTCCCCAGGATCCCTCTCCATCTGTAGGTCTGGCCATGCGCCCCAGGCTGGGGTGATATGGGATGGGGTTGCTGGTGGGTGGGGCTTCCACATAGGTGGGGACTTGAGGGGGTCTTAAGTCTCCACAGGAGGCGTTTCCCCACCTCCGGTCCTCCACTTCTTCTGCCCCCAGCCCCCTCTGCTCTCACTCCAGCCTCACCCCACTATCCCTCCTCCCCCATTGCCCCCTCATCCCTCCCTGCCCCCTCCCCTTCCTCTAGCCCTCCTCCCGCCCCCTCGCAGCCTGCTCAGCCCCACCACTCATTGGCACCCCCCTGCCCTGGGTGGGGGCTCACACTTCACGCTGAGGGGCAGACTGGTGCTGCGGGTGAAGAGCACAACCTCGTTGAAGGCCTCGCAGGTGAGGGGCAGCCCGTTCTCTTCGCGCCGGGCCATGTGTGTCAGGTTGGAGACGGTCACTGTCCCGCCGTGCGCTGCCTGTGGAAGAGAACCCGGCACCCAGCCCCTGCTCCTGGGGCCTGGCGGGCTTGGGGGCAGGGAATGGGGCCCAGGGCCTGTTCCCTCCAGGGGGCTCTGGCCCTGATCTGTCCCAGGGTGCCGCTTAGAGGGCAGGGAATGGGATATTCACTATTGTTACGCAGAGAGGGAAACTGAAGTACCCATAACGGGAGGAGCTCATTGAAATTCACAAAAGATTCAGGGAGAGAACCCAGGAGTCCTGGCTCCCAGCCCCTCCCAGTTTCCCCTGACTCAATGTCTCCCCCTGTGGTAGCCATGGGGACAGCAGGCGGGGCAGCTCTGGGGGGCCGTAGCTGGGCACTGACCTCGGTGACGGTGACCTCAGTGGTGGTGAGCTCCCGCCAGCCCAGCCACCAGCGCAGCTGCACCGGGGGGTTGCTGGGGGTGGTGGAGCAGGACAGCGAGATCTGCTTGTTCTCCGGGGTACTGCTGGAGCCCAGGATGGAAACCTCTGTGGGGAGAACTGGGGAGGGGGAGAGATCTCAGAACTGCAGACCCAGCCACTGCCAGGGGGGCATGGGGGCACTGGTTTGGAAGGAGCTCCCTACTCCCGGCTACTCCAGCCTGACCCAGCCTAATCCAGCAGGGGGCGCTGTGTGGGGGGCAGTCACAGACCACACACAGGGTGACGCTGGCCAGCAGGGGGCACGGGGGGGCGCAGGGGGGGGGGGGGGGGGGGGCACTCACAGACCACACGCAGGGTGACGCTGGCCACCAGGGGCAGGGGCGACACCTGGTTCATGGCTTCGCAGCGCAGCTGAGCCCCGTTGTCCTCGGGTTTGATGCTGAGCGTCAGGAGGCTGCGGGAGGCGCTGCTGGCATCCTCCGTCTCCCAGCTGGTGGAAATCACATTCCCGTTCTGCGGGAACATAGGCTAGCATCCCCCACGGCTCTGCCGGTGTCCCTCACTCCTGACCCATAGCCCCTTGCTAGCCCAGCCCTGGGCTTTCCCCCACAGGTCTACCAGTGCTCCTCACTCCCGACCTGCAGCCCCTGCTAGCCCAGCCCTGGGATCCCCCCACCACAGCTCTGCCAGTGTCCCTCACTCCTGACCTGCAGCCCTCTGGTAGCCAAGCCCTGCTCCCACTAGCTCTGCTGGTGCCCCTCACTCACAACCCACAGCCCCTCCTAGCCCAGCCCTGGGCTTTCCCCCACAGCTCTACCAGTGCTCCTCACTCCTGACCTGCAGCCCCTGCTAGCCCAGCCCTGGGCTCCCCCAGGTGCCCCTCACTCCTGACCCGCAGCCCCCCGCTGTCTGTTCTCCTTGTTACCTTTAGCCATTGCAGCGTGGCCAGTGGGTTCCCGCTCAGCGAGATGCAGATGAGTTTCAGGGTCTCTCCAGCTTTGATTTCGGGGCGTTTGTATCCTTCAATGGTGGGTGGCTGAGGTGGGACTGGGGGGGAAGAGACAAGGATGGGTGGTGGGGGAACCCAGGCGCAGCCTGTTCTCAGGGGCACCCCCTTGTGACATGACAGTGCCATGTCCTGCCACCGGGGTGGGGAGTCAGTGGGGCCAGCTGGGGAGGCGGGCATAGATGCCCCCAGTCAATTGGAGCTGAAATATGCTGCCTCCCACCCCGCTCCGGAGGGCAGACAGATCTTGTAGCTGTGGGGGTGGGGGACAGTATGGGCAGGGAGCTGACTTGGGGCATCGGAACAGAAGGGAGGTGGTGGTGAGGAGACAGAGAAGGGGGTGGACCTGGACAGACAAAGGGATGGGAAGGATGCGTGAAACATACACGGTCCTCTCCCCACTGCTGGGCCCCCTCCATGACCTGGGGCCCCCTGCAGCTGCTCGCTCATCAGGGTGCTTGGGGAGGGGAACAGCCCGGGGTGCTGGGTGCGTAATTAGGCTGATTAACGAGCTGCCTAATGACTCTCATGCTGGGAGACAAGCAGACATGGAATCCCCCCCCCCATCAAATAATCTCCCCCACCCCCTTCGCCAACTGGGGGCAGAGCCCCATGCCTCTGGGTTTCCCCAGAGTAGGGTTGGAGCAGGGAGAATTCCCCACCCCCTCCAACCCCATACCAATGTATCCCATGTTCCCCGAGCCAGCTAGAGATAGACCCTCCTAGCATCTCTGGCTCCTTGGTGCGGTATGGGTTAATGGTTAGGGTTTGGCCTTATATACCCATTTCATCTCTAGCACTCATAGGGTTAACGGTTGAGGGGTCGACATATACTCAAAATACAGCTCCTTGGTACTCTCAGCATTACTTATTGAAGGGTCGACTTATATATGTTCAGCTCTTCCCCTTCAGAACCTCAATCTTCTAAGGGTTGATGGTTAAGAGGGTCGACTTATATAGGGAGTGAAATTAATGGTGGTGGGGTGATGGTCACATCCTCAGCTTTGACTCGCCATTGCTTTAAGGAGTAACTGAGAAGGGGTTGACTGAGACACAGGCCCCCAACTCCTCAGGGTTCTAGGGGTTAAGAGGTGAGAGTCCAGTTTATATACACGACAGCTGACCCCTCATTCTCCTGAGAGTTGATCACGGAAAGGCTCAGCTTATAGAGTGAAGGGATTCCACAGCTGGTTCTGAGGGCTCAAATTACATCCATGGGCCAACTTCAGCTCTTCAGAAAATCATTGCTCTAGGGCAGTGGTTCCCAAACTTTAACAACCTGTCAATCCCTTTCACTAAAATATCAAGTCTCGCGAACCCCCTCCTAAAAATGAATATTTCCAGGGATTTTCTCCTTCACCATAATAAAAGTAGTGATCTTGGAAATATAAAATTTGTTTTTATGTCATGCTTATTACACACTATTTATTATTATTTATCATTACTGTATTTGTATTACATTATGAAAATGGCAACTCTGTTCCAAGATCTTACTTTTGTAGCTTGTATCACTTTGAATAAGCCTGTTATAAGACAAGGCTCCTATGTTTCATCAAGAAGTATCAGATGTGAAACAGCACGAAGATATTTAAGAAGCCAACTCAGAGTTCCTCCTACACAAGCATTCAGGTCTTGAGCAGTACACGCAAAAACCCATGTTACAACAAAGCTTAAACTTGTTCTTGATAATAATTTTAAAAACAATACTAGCTGCCTATTTAATTTTAAAAACAGCAAAAAATATCCACCTCCCTTTCCATTTCTTATAAGGAGTCTTGAAGTTTAAATCTCCTCAGTGTGATAGATATGCTTGCTTTGATCTGGTTAGTTCTTGGAAGTCCCGGGGCTCCGGGCTGCTGGCAAAGTGCTGCTTGGGGTCCCTAGGGACAGCTCTGTCCGCCATTAGGGAATTTTTTCCTGAGAACCCCCTGTAACATTTCGTGAACCCCAGTTTGGGAACCACTGCTCTAGGGATTACCAATGAGTCACCTCCTCAGGGCACCATAGACAGGTTGAGGGGTCAACTGAAATACTAGACCCAACTCATCCCCCACTCCTCCTTCAGTGATGTTCCTTGTCTTCCAATCCCCATTGTTCTAACAGTTAAACATTGAAGGGCCAACTTATATACACAGGTCTTTGTAGCCTCATTGTCCGAAGGGTTAAACTTTGAGAGGTGGACTTATATACATGAGCCAACAGGAGTCTCCAGGACCTCATTGTTTTAAGGGTGAGCCATTGAGGGTTGACTTATATAAATGTCACCTCCTGATCTTTGACTCCCCATTTTCCTAAGGGTTAATGGCTGAGGGGTCGATTTATATACAGTCTCCTTGATGAGTTAATTGTAGTAAACAGAAAGCCTGCAAATAGGAAGAGTCAGAGGCAAACACTACAGCTGGGTGCAGGCTATGGAAGGGGAGACACCCAGAAGAGAAAAGGGTGAGGCTTATATTTTAAGTGGGGAGCCATTGAGGGTCAGCTGATAGGTGGAGTTGATGTATATGCAGGAGAATATGGCTGTGGGGATCTTTTTAACCCTTTCATTGGTGTCCCCAGCTGGGAGTGAGTCCCCACAGAGATTGGAGGGATGCCCAGGGCATGGTGGGCGTTACTTACACAAGATGTTCATAGTGAAGCCAGCCACCACAGCGGCCGAGACGGCCTCATTTGTGGCTGCACAGATCAGACGCTTCCCGTTGTCCAAGCTCTGTGGGGTGACCCTGGGGACAGAAGGGGAACGGGCTATACCAACTAACGCAGAGGTGGGCAAACTACGGCCCCCTCCCCTGCTGTCTCCCCTCCCCCGGAGCCTCAGCTTGCCACGCCACCAGCACTCTGGCCAGTCAAGGGACAAGGAGCAGGGGGGTTGGATGGGTCGGGGGTTCTGAGGGGGGCAGTCAAGGGGCGGAAAGTGGGAGGGGGCGGATAGGGGGCGGGGCCCAGGCTGTTTGGGGAGGCACAGCCTGCCCTACCCGGCCCTCCATACAGTTTCGCAACCCCAATGTGGTCCTCGGGCCAAAAAGTTTGCCCACCCTGAACTAGCACCTACAAGGGGCTGCAGGTTGGGAGTGAGGGGCACCAGCAGAGCTGGGGGCGAGGGAGAAGCCCAGGGCTGGGCTGGCAGGGGCTGCAGGTCGGGAGTGAAGGGCACTGGCAGAGCTGTAGAGGGCTCAGGTCTCCTAGCGGAGGTGGGGCGGGAAGGGGGCACTGCGCTGGTGTCTCAAAGGGGCACTGGGGGCACCTGGCTGGCGACCCCCTGGGCTAAGTCAGGGCCCCCCTGCTTCAATGGGGGGGGCATCCCCTGGACCCTCTCACCTGAGCACGGCAATGGTGCTGGAGAGCTTCTCGCTGGACCCGGAGTGCACCTGGTGTGACACGTCGGGGAGGGGGCTGCCACCTGGGGGCGGGAGGGATCGTGAGGGAAGGGGGGTTCCCAGCACTCCCACCCCGGCCAATATATAACAGCATTGCTGAGGGCACCCCCACAGCCGCGCACCCTGGGGAGAGATGCCCAGATACCAGGGGATGGGCTGGATTAGATAGAGGGGTGTATATGGAAAAAGAAAGAACCTCTCACGTTATGGTCCAACACGGTGAGTGCTGGTCTTATATAATAGCCCAGTCCCCCCTCCCTGATCAGACCCATGGGCCCCTCCAGCCCATCCCCCCCTGATCAGACTCATGGGCCTCTCCAGCCCAGCCCCCCCCCACCCAATCAGACCCACGGGGGGCACTCACTCTTGCTGAAGGAAATCTCCGCAGCCGGCTTGGCGTCCCCGGCACTGCAGGTCACCGTGTACTCCACGCCGGCCACCCAGGTCACGGTGCTGTTGACCTCGTACTCCTTGAAGACAGGTGTCTTGGGAGGCACTGCGGGGGAGGGGAAAGGAGGAATGGCCCTGAAGAGTCACCCCTCCCCCAGCTCCCCAGAGCTAAGGTTACCCTCCCACCCCCAGCCTGGCAGCTCACCCAGCACACTGAGCAGTGCCGTGTGCGACACGATGCCTGGGCTCTCCTTGGAGCGCCCCGCCTGGCACTCATAGTCCCCGTCGTCTGCCAGCCGGCTGTCCACGATCCGCAGGTGGTGCTCCCCTGCTGGGCAGGACACAGAGGGAATGGTGAATCTATACGGCCCGGATGCCTGGGTTCTGTGCTGGCTCTGCTCCTGGCTCCCAGCCCCGCTCTAGCGACTAGACCTCACTCCCCTCCAGAGCCAGGGACAGAACCCAGGAGTCCTAGAACTGGGCCAGTCAGGGCTCTCACACACACAGGTGTCCCCAGAGCTGGTTCACAGCCACAATGGCTGAAGTGGGGGTGGGAGGGATAGACGCATTTAGCCCCATCTGGCTGTCTGGAGGCCAGACCACCCACTCGCCTTTGCTGGGGTCTCCCATCATACTGTAGCGGGGGAAGCTGGGGATGTTTGTGTCTGGTCCTAGCAGCAACCCATCCTTCACCCACTGGACCACGCCTGAGGGATTGTCCACCACGCACTGCAAGATAGCCACGGCCCCTTCCAGGACTGTGATGTTATCTGGCTCCACTGTGAAAGCCTGCTGGGTGCTGGCCCCTGGGAGAGGAAACACAGGAGGGACTTAATTAACCTCCAATTTTTAAAGATTTCATGTCAAAATTGAGTATTAATTAATTATTCCAGGAAATCACACACCAGAATCCCCCACTCTGGCCCACCTTCTTGCCCAAGCTCAGAAAGATACAATATGCTGAAGCACCATGTTACTTTAAATCCTTTGTTCCATTTTCATCCAACTTGGCCTGTTCTTCAGATCTTTCTGTGAACTCCAAAGTGAGCCAAGATTGAAAGAAATTGGCCCAGATTTTCTCAATTGACTTACATGCAAAATTTCTGATGGGATCATTGGTGGAAATAGAGATGGAAATATCCGTAACTTTAAATCCCCTTATTCCATTTCTCATCCTGCTTGGCTTGTTTAGATGCCAGTGAGAGCTCCAAAACAAGCCAAGTTTGAAAGAAATTGGTACAGGTGTTTTGGCGTGAAAGCTGGGCAAAAAAACCCAACACTGATGACTTTTGGGGCTTGGGATCCTCTGGTTGTAACTCAGAAAAGCTCAGACAGATTTGAATGAAACTTCCCAAAAAAGGTGCCTTCTGGAGCGAGACCCATCATGGAAAACTTCAGCCTGGCAGGATTTTGTTTGGGAGAGCTGTGAGCAATGGGGAACAGGTGGCTGGGTGGCAGGGGAGAGTCGGTCCGTGTCTGGCTGCTGTCACTACTTGGAGATAATCATCTGCAGAGAACATCGGCGGAAGTTCTCTCACCTCTTGTGAAGGCACCAAGGAGAAGACAGAGGAATGTGGTGACTGGTCCCTTGGACACCATCCCCACCAGTGCTCCTGGGACAGGTTGGGAGGATAAACTGGGACCACTGTGGATGGTTGTGAATCTGAAATACAATTGGAGATATACTGAAATACAACTGTGTCCCATCTTCCCAGCCTGGCACTAGGGGGTACTACCTTCCTCCCCCCAGCCATGTTCCTTCTCCCCAGGCTGTCTCTAGGGAGCACTGCCCTTCATCCCCTGGCAAAGCCCCATCTCCCCACCTGGCGCTAGGGGGCTCTGAACTTCACGCCTGGCTGTGCCCCTTCTCCCCAGCTTGGCACTATGGGGCACTGCTCTTCATCCCCCCAGGCCGTGCCCCATCTCACCAGCCTGGAACTAGGGGGCACTGCCCTTCATCCCCCTGGCTGTGCCCTGGGGGCACTACACTTCATCCCCCTGCTGTCCCTGATCTCCCCAGCCTGGCACTAGGGGGCGCTACACTTCATCCCCGAGGATGTCCCCGATCTCCCCAGCCTGGCACTAGGGGGCACTACACTTCATCCCCCGGCTGTCCCCGATCTCACCAGCCTGGCACTAGGGTGCACTGCCCTTCATCCCCCAGCTCTCCTCCTTCTCCCCAGCCTGGTGCTAGGAGCACTGCACTTCATGCCTGGCTGTGCCCCTTCTCACCAGCTTGGTGCTATGGGGCACTGCTCTCCAACCCCCAGGCCGTGCCCCATCTCACCAGCCTGGCACTAGAGGGCGCTACACTTCATCCCACTCACCATACCCATCTCCCCGCCTGGCGCTAGGGGGTGCTGACGTTCATCCCCATCGCTGTGCCCCTTCTCTCCAGCCTTGCACTAATGGATGCTGTCCTACTTCCCCTGGTGATGACGCATTTCTGCCGTCTGGCCTGGGGGGGCTGCCCTTCATCCCCCTGGCCATGCCCCATCTCCCCTGCCTGGCGCTAGGGGATGCTGCCCTTCATCCCCCAGCTCTGCCCCATCTCCCCTGCCTGGCTCTAGGGGGTGCTGCCCTTCATCCCCCTGGCCGTGCCCCATCTCCCCTGCCTGGCTCTAGGGCCGGCTCTAGGCACCAGCAAACCAAGCACATGCTTGGGGCAGCACATTTTCAAGGGCAGCATTCTGGCCCTTTTTTTTGTGTGTGTGTGTGTGTGTGTGTGTGCTTCCGGCAGCAAACGCCTAGAGCCGGCCCTGGCAGCAGCAGCACGTCGTGCGCGGGGGGCACCCTGTAGGCGCTGCGGTTCGCGCCACGGGGGAGCAGTGAGCATACCTTGTGGCTGGGCCGGGCAGGCTTCGAGCGGGGGACACTCAGGCTGGGGGACACCCCATGGGGCACACGGAGCTGCCTGCAGGTGCCGCATAGGGTGACCAGACAGCAAGTGTGAAAAATTGGGACGGGGTGGGGGGTAATAGGCGCCTATATAAGAAAAAGACTCAAAAATCGGGACTGTCCCTATAAAATCAGGACATCTGGTCACCCTAGGCCGCAGGGCGGCTGCCCCCAGCGCTGCAGCCGGGGTTGAACGAAGCGGCCTGAGCCACCCAGGGACTGTGGCAGGGCGGCCAGAAGCAGCAGCAGCAGGGGGGCCATAGAGAGCGGGGCGCTGTCGTGCGGGGCCTGCGTCCCGCTCTCTGGGGCTCCGCTCCCTCTGGGGCTACCCTGCCCCAGCTCCTCAGCCCCATGCCGGGGCGGTCCCCCGGCTCTGCTCTCCCGGGTCCCGGCTAGTCCTGGAGGCGGGAGCCCTGGATGGAGGGACCCTGGGCTGAGGCGCGGCCCGGGAGCCCTGCTGCTTTCCCCGACGCTGCTTTCCCCGACCCTGCCAGCGTTGGACCGGCTGGAGGTGAGGGGGGAGCGGGCAGAGTCATCACTGGTGGGGGTGAGCCCACGGCTGGGGCGGCAGGGGGTGTGGATGGGGGGGGGAGAGAGAGCCCAGAGCTGGGGCAGCAAGGGGTGGGGTGGGGGGGAAGAGAGAGCCCAGGGCTGGAGTGGCAGGGGGTGCAGGTGGGAGGGGGGAAAAGAGAACCCAGGGCTGGGGTGGGGGGCAGCCAAAAATTTTTTTGCTTGGGGCAGCCAAAAACCTAGAGCCGGCCCTGCCTGGCTCTAGGGGCTGCTGCCCTTCATCCCCCCGGCCGTGCCCCATCTCCCCCACCTGGCACTAGGGGGCGCTGCCCTTCATCCCCCTGGCTGTGCACCATCTCCCCTGCCTGGCTCTAGGGCGCACTGCCCTTCATCCCCCTGGCCGTGCCCCATCTCCTCTGCCTGGAGGCCAGTCCTGCTGCCGGAGGGAGATGCTGGGGACGTAACCTGCTTCCTCTCCCCCACCCCAATCAGTGCCATGGGCCCATCCTGCCCCGTGTACTCCCTCCCACCCCTGATCAGAGCCATGGCCCATCCAGCCCCATATTCTCCCCTCCCATCAGACCAATAGGCCTGTTCTGCCCCTCATCCCGCCCCCCGGAACAGACCCATGGGCCCATCCAGCCCCGTATCCCCCCCATCAGACCTACGGGCCTGTCCCACCCCATATCCCCCCACTCACCCGGTGTCCAGGCCCACACAGCTCTGGGCAAGAGAATCCCCATGGGGCTACGCCAGCCCATGTGTGCCCAGCCTCTGGCTGCCTACCGAGTGAGGGGAAGGGACGAGATTCCAGTCCTGGGTGACGCCCCCTGCCCTCCCCCATCCCTCCCACCAGCTGGCACCAGCTGGGACATCTCCCAGCGCTGCCTCCACTGGCCTGTGAACCTGGCCCAGGGATGCGGCTGGAGTCCCTGAGGGCGGCTCAGTTAATTACAGGATGAGGCAGAGGCAAGCGAGGGGCTGGCTGGGCTCAGAGCTCCTCAGGCAAGAGCTCAGCAATTGCCCCCACCCACCCCACCGCTCAGGGATCAGCTGCAGGAGAATCCCGCGCAGCCAGGAGCAGTACAAGGGTTATGATACACAGAGCAGGGCTAGTTCCATTCAGCAGGAGCATACATGCCCATATGCCTGCGTATATACACACACACACACACACACACACACACACCAGGGCCCGTTCCCCAGGTGATGGGATCCCGGCGCCCAGTCTGGCGTTACAGCCGTCAGCGTCCACAGCATTTCCACGCCTTGGGTGGCTCCAGGCCCTGGGTGTCCCCCCTACTATCCACTGCCGGCCCTGACATAGACAGGAGCTGCAGGCTCTGGCGGGCGGGGGGGTGGGGGTGGGGCGTTGTCCTGGGATTTGGGGGTAGGGACAGAAAGCCAGGGCTTGGTGGCTGTATGTGCAGGCGCCTTCCCCTCTGCATCCCCCGCCCTCCGTGCCTCGCTGCCCCCCATATATTCGCCATTCATGGTGTCATGAAGTTCAACCCCCGACCGTCTAGTCGGCGCGCCAGGAGAGCCCAGGCCGGGAGCCACCACAGAACCCCAGATAATGAACCCCGTAACTTTAGGTTGGAGCATTTCAGGCCTTAGTAGACTCAGCTGCTGAGTGCCAAGGCAGAGAACAGGAGGGACTGAGGTACCCCGATGCCCGACCACCCCTGCCACATAACCTGCTTCCCTACCCCACCCCTGACCAGTCCCATGGGCCTATCCCACCCCGTGTTCTCCCTCCCACCCCGATCAGACCCATGGCCCCTACAATAGGCCCGTCCTGGCTCATATCTCCTCTCCGATCACACCTATGGGTCCATCCCGCCCCATATCCCCTGCCCCCGTTCAGACCTGTGGGCTCATCCCGCCCCATATCCTTCCCACCCCAGATCAGATCCATGGGCCCATCCTGCCCCATATCCTCCACACACACCCCGACCAGACCCATAGGCCCATCCCGTCCCCTATCCTCCCTCATTAGACCCATGGGCCCTTCCCATCCCATATCACCACCCCCACATCAGACCTATGGGCCTGTCCCACCCCATATCCCCCCACTCACCCAGTGACCAGGCCCACACAGTGTCCCCAGCTCTAGGCAAGAGAATCCCCGTGGGGCTACGCCAGCCCGAGTGTGCCCAGCCTCTGGCTGCCTAGATAGTGAGGGGAAGGGACGAGATTCCAGACCTGGGTGACGCCCCCTGCCCTCCCCCATCCCTCCCACCAACTGGCACCAGCTGGGACATCTCCCAGCGCTGCCTCCACTGGCCTGTGAACCTGGCCCAGGGATGCGGCTGGAGGCCCTGAGGGCGGCTCAGTTAATTACAGGATGAGGCAGAGGCAAGCGAGGGGCTGGCTGGGCTCAGAGCTCCTCAGGCAAGAGCTCAGCAATTGCCCCCACCCACCCCACCGCTCAGGGATCAGCTGCAGGAGAATCCCGCGCAGCCAGGAGCAGTACAAGGGTTATGATACACAGAGCAGGGCTAGTTCCGTCCAGCAGGGGCATACGTGCCCACCTGCCTGCGTATATATACACACACACACGCACACACACACACACACACCAGGGCCCGTTACCCAGGTGATGGGATCCCAGCGCCCAGTCTGGCGTTACAGCCATCGGCGTCCACGGCATTTCCACGCCTTGGGTGGCTCCAGGCCCTGGGTGTCCCCCCTACTGTCCACTGCCGGCCCTGACATAGACAGGAGCTGCAGGCTCTGGCGGGCGGGGGAGGGGGGGTGGGGCGTTGTCCTGGGATTTGGGGGTAGGGACAGAAAGCCAGGGCTTGGTGGCTGTATGTGCAGGCGCCTTCCCCTCTGCATCCCCCGCCCTCCGTGCCACGCTGCCCCCCGTGTATCCGCCATTCACAGTGTCATGGAGTTCAACCCCTGACCATCTAGTCGGCGCGCCAAGAGAGCCCAGGCCGGGGACCACCACAGAACCCCAGACAGGGCCGGCTCCAGGCACCAGCTTCTCAAGTAGGTGCTTGGGGCGGCAGCTCTGGAGAGGGGCAGCAGGTCCAGATATTCGGCGGCAATTCAGCGGACGGTCCCTCACTCCGCCTGGGAGTGAAGGACCTCCCACCGAATTGCTGCCGCAGATCGCGATCGCGGCTTTTTTTTTGTTTTGTTTTGTTTTGGCTGCTTGGGCCAGCCAAAACCCTGGAGCCGGCCCTGACCCCAGATAATGAACCCCGTAACTTTTAGGTTGGAGCATTTCAGGCCTCAGTAGACTCAGCTGCTGAGTGCAAAGGCAGAGAACAGGAGGGACTTAGGTGCCCCGATGCCCGACCACCCCTGCCACGTAACCTGCTTCCCTACCCCACCCCTGACCAGTCCCATGGGCCCATCCCGCCCCGTGTTCTCCCTCCCACCCCGATCAGACCCATGGCAGGTACAGCCCCGTATCCTCCCCTCCCATCAGACAAATAGGCCCGTCCTGCCCCATATCCCCCGCCCCTGTTCAGACCTATGGGCCCATCCCACCCCACGTCCCCCACCCCCGTTCGGATCCATGGGCCCGTCCCGCCCCATATCCTCCCCCATCAGACCCATGGGCCCTTCCCATCCGATATCACCACCCCCCAATCAGACCTATGGGCCTGTCCCACCCCGAATCCCCCCACTCACCTGGTGCCCAGGCCCACACAGCATCCCCAGCTCTGGGCAGGAGAATCCCCGTGGGGCTACGTCAGCCGGTGTGTGCCAAGAACATAAGAACATAAGAATGGCCAGACTGGGTCAGACCAAAGGTCCATCAAGCCCAGTATCCTGCCTTCTGGCAGTGACCAATGCCAGGTGCCCCAGAAGGAATGATCCAGGCCCTGTCACCCAATCCCAGCTTCTGGCAAACAAAGGCTAAGGACACCATTCCTGCCCATTCTGGCTAATAGCCATTGATGGAACTATCTTCCATGAATCTAGCTAACCCCCTTTTGAACCCTATTATAGTATTGGCCTTCACAACACCCTCTGGCAAGGAGTTCCACAGGTTGACAGTGCGTTCCGTGAAAAAATACTTTCTTGTGTTTGTTTTAAACCTGCTGCCTATTAATTTCATTTAATGGCCCCTTGTTCTTGTATTATGAGAAGGAGTAAATAACACTTCCTTATTTACTTTCTCCACACCACTCATGATTTTATAGACCTCTATCATATCCCCCCTTAGTCGTCTCTTTTCCAAGCTGAAAAGTCCCAGTCTTATTAATCTCTCCTCATACGGAAGCCTTTCTATACCCCTAATAATTTTTGTTGCCCTTTTCTGAAACTTTTCCAGTTCCAATATATCTTTTTTGAGATGGGGCGACCACATCTCCACTCAGTATTCAAGGTGTGGGTGTACCATTGATTTATATAGAGGCAATATGATATTTCCTGTCTTATTATCTCTCCCTTTCTTGATGATTCCCAACATTCTGTTCGCTGCTGCACATTGAGTGGATGATTTCAGAGAACTATCCACAATGACTCCAAGATCTCTTTCTTGAGTGGTAACAGCTAATTTAGACCCCATCATTGTATATGTATAGTTAGGATTATGTTTTCCAATGTGCATTACTTTGCATTTATCAACAATAAATTTCATCTGCCATTCTGTTGCCCAGTGTCACGGACTCACAGATCGTGCCCACTCTTGGCCCCGTGCGGTCCGTGGGGGGTGCCCCTTTTAGTGAGACAGCCCTTCTCAGGGGTCCACTCTCTCCTGGGGTCAGGCCCCTCCACCTCCTGGAGCCGCACCTCTCGGAGCCTTAGTGCACCTGTTTCTTGCCGTGGGCCCCCTCAGGGAGTCCACTCGCTCTGGACCCCCTGGGCCTCCACCACCCCCGAAGGGGTTGATGCAACCCTGTTCTCTAGACCAGAGTGACTCTCAGACAGCGTAAAACAGGAGGGTTTATTGAGAGTTGAACACAGCACAGGAAACTCTCAGGGCCTCAGGCCTGGCCTCCCTCAGCCCAGCACACCCCAGTCTCTCTGCATCCAGGTTGGCTCTGCCTGCTCCCCCTCTCCAGCCCAGAGCCCCCCTGCTTCCCAGCTGGGCATCTGATACCACCTCCCCCAAGTTCCACCTCTGTCCTTTTTCTTCTGTCCAGGTAAACAGGGTCGTAAACTGGGGCCTCCTCTCCTCGCTTCTGTCCTCTGGCTGGAATGGGCTGGTTAGGTCACTGGGTCCTCACTCTGCAGCCCATTATACTCCCACTGGCCAGAACTGGCTGCAACTCCTGAGCTGGGCCTCCGGGTCACCAGGTCGCCAGGTCACCGGTCCCTGGGGTATCCATCCTCCAGGCCATTGGCTGGGGTCCCAAGTTCCCTCTCTGGTCCTCTGTAACAACAACCTCCCTCTCCCCTCACCTCGTTAAACCAGTAACACCCAGGGAAACTGAGTCCCACCCCCTCCGCATGCAAACCATTGAAACCCCACAGAAAACAAGAAAACCCCCCCACTTCATCACACCCAGTTTTGTGAGATCCTTTTGTAGCTCTTCGCAGTCTGCCAGGGACTTAACTAGGGTTACCATATTTAACAAATAAAAAAAGAGGACACTCCACGGGGCCCTGGCTCCGCCCATTTCCCACCCCAAGCCCCGCCCCAACCCCGCCCCTTCCCCGCCCTAACTCCGCCCCCTCCTCCCTCCCACTCCCAGCCACGTGAAAAGGGCTGCCTGAGTGCTACCGGCTTCATGGTTTGCCGGGCAGCCCCCAGACCCTGCGCCCCCGGCCGGCGCTTCCACAGCGCAGCTGGAGCCCGGGAGGGGAAGTGCCCAGCCGGGGGCGCAGGGTCTGGAGGCTGCCCGGCAAACCGTGAAGCCGGTAGCGCTTGGGCTTCGGGCAGCCCCTATGCCTCTGGACCCTGCGCCCCCGGCCGGGCATTTTCCCTTTCGGGCTCCGGCGGCACACGGTCCGGAGGCATGGGGGCCGCCCGAAGCCCGTAGCGCTCGGCTCTTAAACAGAGCCGAAGAGTCAGGGGAGGAGCAGAGCCGCCGCGGGAGGGGAAGTGCCCGTCCGGCATTTTCCCGACATGTTCAGCTTTTTGCTAGTTCCCCCCGGACGGGGGTTTGATTGCCGAAAAGCCGGACATGTCCAGGAAAAACCGGATGTATGGTAACCCTAACTTAACAATCTTGAGTAGTGTCTTGAATAGTGTCTTAAGTAGTTTTGTATTTTGTTTTGAGTAGTTTTGCCTCCGTCTGCCCGCAGAGTGAGGGGAAGGGAAAGGATCCCAGCTCTGGGTGACGCTCCCTGCCCCCCCCCCCCCCCCCCAGCTGGCACCAGCTGGGACATCCCCCCGCGCTGCCCCCCCCCCCACACACACACAGAAGGGCCCGTTCCCCAGGCGATGGGATCCCGGCGCCCAGTCTGGCATTACAGCCGTCGGTGTCCATGGCATCTCCATGCCTTGGGTGGCTCCAGGCACTGGGTGTCCCCCCTACTGTCCACTGCCGGCCCTGTCCCACCCCAAGTCTGCCGATCAGCCTGCCCTGAGCACGTGCGCAAGACCCACCAGCCAGGCAGCCAGAAATAGCTCCCTAGTAAGGGGTAACCCCGCCCGGTGTCCTGTTCCCAGGTGTGGCTGATCCCTGGTGCTGCAGAGGAAAGCAGGGAAAGAAAAAAACAGAAGCCATCTGGCCAGTTGTGCATTGTGGGGGGCGGGGGGGGAGGAACTCTTCCTGACCGCTACAGGTGCTCGGCTGCCACCCTAAAGCATGTGATTGGCTCAGAACCAATGATATAACAGCAGGGCACGTGGAGGACAATGCAGGCCACCTTGCTCTCCGCAAGGCCTGTGAAGGAAGGCCAGGACCAAGGCTCTGCTATCCCCGCCTTTCCTGGCCTGCGCATTGCAGAGCCCTTACACTTTTCCCTCTCTGGGAGCTGTTCAGAAGAAGGATTCTTGTGACTGGCCCGCTTGTGTGCCCAGTGCCATGCCAGATGCTCTGGCTTCCCATCCCAGAGATTCTCCTTCTTTTCCACAGAGCGCTGGAGTTATTGGGGCTGTGGGCAGGAAATTCATTTCCTTGCCTGCCCGGCATTTTCCCAGGGTGTTCCGAAGGGGTGAAGAATTCGTCTGCCTGGACCTCTGGGGGTTGCCCAGCTTTCATGACCAGCCCCTCGCCACAGCCTCCCTCCAGCCATTAATAATTTAATTCTGTAAAGAATTTGCTGTGAGACAGGCCCAGCAGGTGGGAGTCACCCGGCATCACACCACTTGGCCATCAGGTGGCAGCAAAATGTCAACAGGTTTTGTGTGTGTGTGCGCGCGCGCGCAAGTGAACATAATGGCAGGACATATGCCCTGTGCAAACGGGCTGAGGGCTTAATCCGCCAGCAGAGCGAGGGGTTTAAGACCGCGTGCTTTAAACCGATCGACTGTGCGAAAATCCACAGCTAGGAAATATGGCTCAACGGGCAGGATCGTCCCCCTTGTCCCCTCCCGCCTTGTTTCCAGCTGATACCACCTCTCATCACAGTCCCCCCGAATACCTGCCCCCACCCCACACAAACAATGCCAGTCTGGTGACCTGGCACTGCCAGCCAACCCGCCCTTGCCCCTCACCAGCCTCTCCTCTTCCTGTCCCCTTTTCTAATTAATTGTAAGGATTGTTGGCAATTAATCATCTTTTCTTAACGAGATTACAGGATTAGCGAGGGGCCACCTGCCCCTCCCCCCACCCCAAACACACCAGCCACTTGGACTGCAGGCATGAAATTGGACATGTGCCCAGACATCAGGATGAGAGGTGTTGTGGGGCAGGGGCCATAAGGAATCCGCCATCCACCTCTAGATTCCCATGCTGGGATCTCTGGGTGGTCAGTGGAATCCAAACAAATTTCAGACCATCCCAAAATTTTGAAAGACCCCCCCATGAGGAAAATGGGGTCCTGCCACCCGTCTTGCCCTTCTTCATACCCCCCCCCCCACTCTCTGTCCTGTAGCTTAACCCTGGTCCTGTCATCCAAATGAGGCCTGCTGGTGTGGTGAAGCTAACCCTGGGGTATTTCCCACCAGCACTGCTCTAGGCCTGCTCTTGTGAGCACCATGACCTTGGCTGGGGTATTGGCCTCCATCTTCCATCCATTTGAAGGGATTAGAGAGCTTCCCGAAAATCCAAATTAAATACTTCCCAGAGAACTGAGCGTGGACAATGATGCCGGTGCTGGAATGAAGGGGTCCCCTGTGGGGTGAGCCTGTCTCTGTGCCCCCCACCACACACAGCCCTACCCATCAAGGTGGGTGGGGAATGGGAGCTGGGGCCTTTCTCCTCCAGGGGACGATGGCTGTAATCCAGCCCTGGGGTGGAGCCACTGGCTGGCTCAGGGGGTGGTGAATGGGACACAGACCCTTTCTTCTATTTTCTCCGGCCCCAGGGCAGGGAGAGGAGTGAAAGCCATTCCTGTCTCCGTTGTCTATGAAGATTTGGGGTGACCTACATTTTGCCACGTCCTTTAACAGGTGCCCCGTTCTAGAGAAGCAGCCTATCAGAATGGGCCATGGAGACCGACTGGCCTGCACCCCAAACAGACAGGGCAGATAGATAGATAGATAGATAGATAGATGGGGGGCTGGGGATAGACAGACAGAGGGGGTGTCTGGGGTTAGCTAGGTCCGTAGTTTGCCAGTACCCAGGCTCTTCACCCCAGCGAGGGAAGGAGGCCACAGCGCAATGCCCAGAGGAAGGCAGGCAGGCCCAGCTACGCAGCCCCCCATCCCCTCCCTCCCGCGCTGCCAACATGTCAGCAGGGAATGAACACGGCAGAAACAGATGGTACTTTTGTGACCCCTGCAGGGGATAATGGTGCCGCGGTTGGGAGCGGAGGGGGCGGGGGGGCCAGGATTAATAGACTATGCAGGAATGTCCAAACCACACTTTTAATGAACTCCGATCAAGATTTAATGAAGCACGACGTGGCAGTACAATTGGGGTCCCCGACCCCGCGGAGGGGGGCAGAGGTCGTCATGGTGAGAGCGGGCCCCCCGCCCGCCTCGCCTCATAGGGACAAAAGGGGGAGGAGGGGCTGGCACTTAGTTATATAGTAAACCAACTGCCAGTATAGCTAGCTAGCTAGAGAGGGTGCCTGGGGATGATAGCTAGCTAGTTAGGTGAGGGGCAGTTCCTCCCTCCCCCTCCCAGATGCAGATATCCAGGTGGGCAAGGGCAGCCCTGGGGACTCTGGAGTCCTGCGAAGTGCAAAGTGCTCGTGAGAAGTTAAAGTCCCAGCAGCCCAGCCTAAGGGCCTAGGGATTGGAGCTGGTCTCAGCCTGCCCTCCTCCGCTCCAACACGAGAGGTGCTTTGTAATGGCAGAGGGAGCTCAGTGTCCTGCTCACAGCTGCTGTCCAGCCTCTGCCCAAGGCTGAAATTCCCCATCTTGCTCTGGGTGACTGTGTCAAATTCACAGATGGGGAAACTGAGGCACAGCTTTAGGCAGTGGGTTCTACAAGGTTACAGCTGAGAACAAACCCCAGGAGTCCTGACTCCCAGCTCCTCTGCTCTAATCACTAGACCCCACTCCCCTCCCAGAGCTGGGGATAGAACTCAGGAGTCCTGATTCCCAGCCCTCCCTGCTCCAACCCACTCGGCCCAGTGTCTGTGGCAGGTACATTGGCCTGTAACTGAAATGGGCAGCTCATGAGGTAGCTCCTGAAGGAGGAATGAGGGGTTAGGGGACAGGGCCTGGCATGGAGAAAGGAGGGGAAGCCTGTTGCAAAGCCCAGCACCCTGGCCTCCTCCCCCCAACACCCTGGATGTGCCCCTCATTGCTCTGCCTATGGGAGCTCAGAGCCCGGGCCCCTGGGTTCTGCCCCTCCCACCAGCTGTGAGAGGGAAGTGGGATCTAGTGGTTAGAGCAAGGGGGGGCTGGGAACCGTTCTCTGATCCCAAGTTTCCCCTGTGTGTCGAAGGAGGCTGTGGGGATCACATCAGCATCCATGTTGCCCTGTTGGGGGGCAAAGGGTAGGACTCCCCACAATCAGGGCAGGCTCAGTGCCCGTTGTGGACACAAGGCCACGATGGCCGCGGAGGCCTAGCCCCATCTGGAGGCCTCCACGGCCCTTGGCGAGGGCAGACGACTACCAGCCCATCCCCACACGGGGAGCAGATGGCCGCCACACCGTCCATCACCGCCTGTCAGCCCCTGAATGGCAACAGGGCGCCACAGGCAGGGCAGGCCAAGGTGGAGTGGAGGAGATGGGGGGCAGGGTAGGGTACCCAGTGAGTCTGGGGGAGCTGGGAGTCTTGGGGATGCAGTGGGGGGGGAGCACAGTGGGGGCAGGTTATATGGAGATATATGGGGCTCTGTGTATTGGGGGGGGAGTGGGAGCAGGGTAAATGGAGGATATAATGGGGCTGTGTATATTGGGGACAGTGGGGGCAGGGTACATGGGGGATATAATGGGGCTGTGTGTATTAGGGTGCAGTGGGGGCAGGGTATATGGAGATATACGTGGCTCTGTATATTGGGGGGCACTGGGGGCATGGTACATTGGGGATATAATGGGGCTATGTATATTGGGGACAGTGGGGGCAGGGTACATGGGGGATATAATGGGGCTGTGTATATTGGGGGGCACCGGGGGCAGGGTACATGGGGGATATAATGGGGCTGTGTATATTGGGGTATATTTGGGGCAGGGTATATGGAGATATAATGGGGCTGTGTATATTGAGGGGCAGGGTACATGGGGGATATAATGAGGTTCTGTATATTGGTGTGCAGTGGAGGCAGGGCACAGTGGGGGCAGGGTACATTGGGGATATAATGGGTCTGTGTATATTGGGGGACAGTGGGGGCAGGGTACATGGGGCTATAATGTGGCTGTCTATAGGGGGCAGAGTGGAGGGTAGAGGGGGGAAGAAGGATATATGGTGGTGCAGTGGGAGGTATACAGGGGTGCACTCTGGGACAAGGTTCCAGCTAGGGGTCAATCTCCTATCAACCACAAGTTGTGACACCATCCCCTCATCCCCCACTGCATACAGATGCCCCCCTTGTTCCCTGCACTCCATCCACTAAATCCCCCCGCTGCTGCACCAAGGGTCTCCCATCCAACCCACAGCCAGTGCGAAGAAGCCCTGGCACGCTGTCCCCAGGCAGCTCACGGAAGGTGCTTTAATTAGCCTCATCACCAGGCACTGTTTATTTTCCACAGGTCGCGCTCCCCATGGAGCTGGTGCCCTGGCCACAGCCTCGGCTCCATGCATGGCACAAAGTCAGCCTCCCGCCGGAGGTAATTACCCTCCGCGCTCTGCCCCGCTTTCTTCCATGATCTCACCCTGCAGTCCCCCCGGGCATGCGCTCGGAAAAAAGTTCCCAAGAGACATGATGCTGTGGCCTGTTAACCCCAATCACCAGGCTGACACATCCCCCCCCCCCCCGCCGCCCCTCCACACACACACACAGATACACAGACATATGCACTGGGGTTGTGCTCAGGTACGGGATTCTCCTTCACTTCCTGCCCCAGCTGTGCGGTTGTCCCCCAGCTGCCCTGCTCCAGAAGTGGTGGCATCTCAGTGCTGGGCAAGTGAGGGTCAAAGGCAAGGGAAACCTTCTGGGGTGGGGAAGGAGCTTTCTCCCCTTAGTCCATTCAGCCCTTTTCTTCCTGCTGAGGGGCCCAGTTTAGTACCAGCTGGGCCCTTGTCATTAATCAAACTGGGGTGTGAGAACTCACTGACCCATTACAGGGCCCCACAACAAACAGGAACCCTCCCAAGTGCTGGGAAGAACCATTGCCTAAGAGTCAAAACACATCAAGCCTTAGATGGAGTTTACCACCAGCTTTGGGCTGCATTCCAAAGCAACCCGACTCCAAGAAGACCCGGTCCCGGCGCGCCGGGGGCCGCTACTGGCCTCACACCGTCCACGGGCACCTCTTAACAGTTTCACACTGAGGAGCCGCTACCGGCCTCGCACTGTCCACGGGCACCTCTTAACGGTTTCACGCTGAGGAGCCGCTACCAGCCTCACACCGTCCACAGGCACCTCTTAACGGTTTCATGCCCTCAGCATGAAACCATTAAGAGGTGCCCGTGGACGGTGTGAGGCCGGTAGCAGCCCCCGGCGCGCTGGGACCGGGTCTTCTTGGAGTCAGGCTGCTTGGGAATGCAGCCCAAAGCTGGTGGTAAACTCCATCTAAGGCTAAATACTGGCATGAGCCCGATAGTCAACAAGTACCATAAGGGAAAGTTGAAAAAAACACATCAAGGCATAGAACCCAGGAGTCCTGGCTCCCAGCCTCCCCTGCTCTAACCCAGCAGACTCCACTCCCTCCCCCTCCCCCGCCCCCGAGATAGGAAGAGAACCCAGGCATCCTAGCCCCCAGACTCCTTACTCTAACATCTCCAATCCAGAACTAGGGAGTGAACCCATGTGTTCTGGCTCCCAGCCCCCCTGCTCTAACCCACCAAACCCCACTCCTCTCCTAGAACTAGGGAGAGAACCTAGGAGTCCTGGCTCCCAGCCCCCCACTCTGGGCAGGGGCTGGTGATTGGCGGGACTGCCAGGCAGCTGGGGGGCGCGGATCTGGGTGGGAGTGCAGCCACATGTTGCTGGGGCTTGGGGGGGTCCCTTGGCCTTTTCACACTCCTCCCTTGGAGACTTTGTCCCCCTCCTCAATAGGGCCGCAGCAGGCCCCGTTCCCACAAGGCCCCGTTACCCAGGCGACAGGCCCTGCTGAGCCTGGGAAGCCCGACAGCTTTTCCTGACGCCCGCACCAATTGATGGGCCACTCACCATTCAGATGCGGGGAGGGGTGAGGGGCAGGTGTTGGGGGAGCAGTGCCCACCTCCCCACCCTGTGAGCCGATGGCACCAGCAAAGGATTGGGACCTATGGTGGTCTCTTAGGAAGAGTTTGTGCCGCCAGGACTCCTGGGTTCCATCCCCAGCTCGGGGAGGGCTGGAATGGGGGAGGGAGAGCTGGGATGCCTGGGTTCTCTCCCTAACTCTGGGAGGCAAGTGGGGTACAGTGGTTAGACTCAAGGACGTGGGAATTGTATGTTGGAGTCCTGCCTCCCAGTGCTCTAGGAGCTCTGGTGCGGCTGGGCCCTGGCCCCAGCCCCAGTGATTTACCCTCCCCCACTCCATACAGATGCCAATTTTTTTTTCTGTTTAATCCCCAAATCTTCAGAATATTCTTTCCAAATCCTCTTGGGACAGATTCCAACGGCGGCTCGCTGGGTGTCTCCAAGCTACACCCCCACTCACAGCACTCTGCGACAGTCCTCTGGACACACCCAGAGCCAGACACAGTCCTGCTCACTGACCCCAGAGATACAGCAACACCAACGCACACACTAGGGCGTGATACATGCAGAGCTACACACGCTGCACAAACATGCCGAAACACACATGAACATGCAGGTACACACAGAACTATACGCACTGCACAAACACGCCGAAACCGAGGTGGGGGCTTAAATCTGTCTAGCAAAGAAAACACAAACCAGCAGAAATCCCCTTAAATCTCCCCCCCTCCACACACACCCTAGCACAATCTGCTTCCCATTCACCCTCATCACCCGGGGACTGACAGGGCAGGCATGTGCCTGCAGCATGGCCTAGCACAGAGAGCAGGGTGGGCTGGGAGCCAGGACTCCTTGGTTCTATCCCCAGCTCTGGGAGGGGAGTAGGGGCTAGTGGGTTTGTTTCCCAGCTCTGGGAGGGGAGTGATATTTAGTGGTTAGAGCTGGGAGCCAGGACCCCTGGGTCCTATCCCTGGCCCTGGGAAGGGAGTGGGGACTAGTGATTAAAGTGGGAGGGGGCAGTCAGGAGTTCTGGGGTCTAGTGCTTAGAGGTGGGGGGCTGGGACGTCCGATGCCTGGGTTCTATCTCCCTGTGTGGGGTGAGTCAACTCCATGAGGTCTCAGCTTCCCCCATTTCCCCTGTTGCACAAACTCCCAAGAGATAATTGGGAACAGATGTGGGGGAATTCCCAGCCCCATGGCATTTCCACTCATGTGGCTGCAAGACTCCCCAGGGGGCAGGGTCATAGGCCGGGGGATGCGCTCTGTCAGCTGGTGCTACCTGCTCAGGCAGAGAGAGGGGGCATGAGGGTAGGCAGCTGTGAAAGGCCAAGAAAGAACAGGGGCAACCAGAGAAAGAGGTTGGAACCAAGGAGGGGGAGCAGGCCAGGCTGGGGGGCTGGGGGGCTGGGGAAGATGGAGCTGTTTGGGCCTGGGGGCTGAGGATCTAGCTAAGCTGAGGGGGCAGCAGGCTGTGCCTAGCGAGGAGCTGGCAGGAAGCTGGGGGTTGCGTCAGGTTGTTATGCAGTGGCTGCCCCCTGGGATTCCCAGTTCCTATTCTTAGGCCTCCCTGCTGGGGGGGGCGGCAAGGGGAGCAACCAGCTCCGGTTGTGCTCACACAGCACCAGACACTGCACACACAAACAGTGCACATACCAACTGCAACACACGAGCACAGCGCAGAGACACACAAATGACACCCAGAATGTCCACACGTACTGCATCTGCAATCCACATACAGACACACACACATCCCTCTATGCACAGCAACACCACTGCACAAACACAACCCTCACTACACACACACCGGGTCACACCCCTCCTGGGGTTGTGGAGGTGCATGTGTTATGTGCCCACTTTTGCCTTTACTCTTCTTGTGAGCTGGCTTGATCCATGCATGTGTGCACTGTGTTGTGTAACACACTTACCTACCTCCACCCCCCTCCCCAACACCCCATATCCCCTAATGCCCTTCTCATGCTGCTGGGGGGGGACGACCAGCTCCCCCTCCCCCCACTCAGTAGCAGATGACCCAGGCTCTGTGTGTGTGATCTTTTTTATTAATGAGAGCACCCTCTCCACCAATCAGTGCACACCCTGGGCGGGGCCTGCCGGCAGCTGGCCTCAATGAGTCGCTATCCCCAGAGCTGAAGGACTCCAGAGCATCATCAGCCTGGCTGTGCAGAGTGGGTTCTCGGGATCGAGAGAGAACCCAGGAGTCCTGGCTCTCAGCTCCTCCAACTACTAGTCCCCCGTCCCCTCCCAGAGCTCAGGATAGAACCCAGGAGTCCTGGCTCCCAGCTCCCCCAACCACTAGACCCCCAGTCCCCTCCCAGAACTCAGGATAGAACCCAGGAGTCCTGGCTCCCAGCCCCCACACACTAACCACTAGACCTCCCTCCTCTTCCCTCCCTGAGTTGGAATAGAACCCAGGAGTCCTGACCACCACCCTCCCCCGGTGGGTGTAGAGGAATCCAGAGCAGAGCTGCAGTGTGGATTTACCGATCCCCATCCCAGTGCCAGCAGCGGACCGGAACGGGAGCTGGATCCCCCAAGGGCTCCCCAACCCAGCACAGAGATGTCAGCCCTGCTCCCCTGCATCCTGGCCCTGAGCTGCCTCGGCCACATAGGTAGGAGCTGGGGGGATGTGGACCTGGGCTTGTGGGGTGGGGATCAGTTGGGTCCCCCCGGGTCATATCCTCCACTATCTCCAAAGCGGGCTGAGCAATTGGAGGGGTCTTCTTAGCCTTCCTTCCCAGGACTCTGCACACACACCACTGGCTACAGTGGTGGGCTGGGAGCCAGGACTCCTGGGTTCTTTCCCTGACTCCAGGAGGGGAGTGGAGTGGAGTCTAGTGGGTTATAGTGGGAGGGGGGGGCTGGGAGCCAGGACGCCTGGGTTCTTTCCCTAGCTCTGGGAGGGGAGTGGGGTCTAGTGGGTTGGGGAAGTGGGGTCTGGGGGTCAGGACTCCTGGGTTCTCTCCCCAGCTCTGCTACTGGCATCCTGACCTTGAGCGAGCTCCTCTGGTCTTTGCCACTCAGGATGATGGTGCCAAGCTGTGTGTTTTGGGTGGGGGGGGGGATATGTATGTGTCTGTGTGGGGAGGGGGAGTAAATGCACTAAGCTCAGGGCGGGATAATTATCCTGCTCCCCAGTGCCTGTCCCACCCCTTCAGGATCTTACTGGGAAGGGGCCCCAATGAGTGCCCATAGTGGGGTGCTGTGATACAGCCCCCATGGGGGGAGAAGGGTAGCAGGCAGTGGGGAGCTGTCCCCCAGCCTCTCCTCCACCTCATGGGGCGCTCCGGGGAAAGAACCAAATGAGTCCTGCGAGTCTGCAATTTCCTGGATCATCCCCTACAGACTTCCTGAGGAGGTGGTTGCTGGGTTCTGTCCCAGCTCTGGGAGGGGAGTGGGGACCAGTGGTTGGAGGGGAAGGGTTGGGAGCCAGGACTCTTGGGTTCCATTGCTAAAACTGCCTCAATTTCCCCTTCTGGAGGCCCAGAGCATTGTGGGCTATCCTACAGTCTGGCAGGGATACAGAGGGGGATGGGGGAGAGCAAAATCTCAGCTCCATTTCCCCCCTCCCCCCACCCTTTCCCAGTGTGTCTGTCAGATCCTCTACTCCTGCGCTGACAGAGAAAGGAGCAGACCTGCCCTGGGGCAGGTGTGGAGGTGCCCAGGCACGGCTGGGTGCCAGTCGTCCCCAGGGTGTGTGTGTGAGGGGGTTCTGGAGGTGTCAGGGGAGCCAAGCCAAGCTCACACTTACACGCCTGGTTGGGCTGCTGGGCCCCCCAGCTATGAATTCCCTTTACGGAAACACTAATGAATTCTGAGAGGTTTGGGGCAGAGTGTCGGGGGGGAGGGGGGCTGGATGGAGCAGGGGGTGTCTGCCTTGGGGCATTGTTTTCCATTCACTTGGGTCAGAGGAGCTGGCAGGGGGCTGGGTGGGAACTGGGGGAGTGGGTTTGGGATCTGACAGGAGAGGGATGGGAGCCCAGGTGCTTGAGGGGGAAATCATGGGGTTATGGGGCTGGGGGGATCGGGATCTGACAGGGGAGGGATGGGGGCCCAGGTGCTGTTGGGGGGGTTCCAGGGCTGCTGGGGGGAGGGATCAGGAGAGGGGACTGTAACTGTTCTGTAGCAGCTCTCCATGGGCCCATCCAGCCCCATATCTCCCCCCACCCCTGATCAGACCCACTGACCCTGGTACCTGCCCCTCCCCCCTTCCCTGCTGCTCAGGATGTCAAACCCAGGGGGCCTGATGGTCTGGCCATGTGAGCTCAGTAACTAACCCAGGCTCTGGTGATACTTTCTGTAAGAATCAGGAGGCCTTGGTTCCATCCCCTGCTCTGGGAGAGAAATCGGGTCTAGTAGGTTACAGCAGTGGGGCTGGGAGCCAGGACTCCTGGGTGGTGGGTCTAGTGGGTTATTGCTGGGGGACTGGGAACCTGTATTCCTGGGATCTATTCCCCAGCTTGGGGGGGGGGGGGGGAGGGGGGTGGTTAGGAGCCAGGACTCCTGGGTTCTAATCCCTGGCTCGGGTGGGGGGGTTGCCTTTCCTCTGGGCATGGGGGAGGGGCCGGCTTTGCAGACACACATACAAAATTAACATCTGTTGGCTGTTTGGAAGTGACCTAATTTCTGGGGGCTGAGCTGGTGCCAGGTTGTGCTGGCAAATCTGCCAGGGGGTGTTATGCTCATTGCTGGGCATGTGCCCCCCAACCCCTGCCATGGGGCGCCTGGCTGGGTATGAGGGGGGTTTCTCATGCCAGTGGGGTGGTCCTGTGCAGCTGCAAGTCTCCACCCACCCCCTCGTAGTGAAAGCGGGGAGGGTCAATGGGGAGGAGGGGAGAGAAGGTGCAGGGTTTGTTTGGCCATCCATCCATCCGCATACACACGGTCACCCATCCATTTATCTATCCCCATATCCCACCCTCCGCCCCACCACTTTCTCTCTCTCTCCTGCTGCCCCCCTTTTGCCAGTGGGCTGGGGGGGGGCAATGCTGGGCTGTGTTTTGGGCAGTGGGGCCAGGTCGGCAGAGATGGGGGGGGGGTTTCAGACTGGAGGGCTGGGTGGGAGGTGCAGGCCATGGGGGGCCAGGCCAGTGAAGGCAGGGGGGCCAGGCCAGCGTAGGTGGAGGGGTGCTGGCCGTGGGGCTGGGGGGGTCACAGGCCATGGGGGGGGGCCAGGCTAGTGAAGATGCCAGGCTGGTGGAGGTGAGGGGGGCAGGCTGGTGGAGGTGGGGGTGCAGGCTGTGGCGGGTGCAGACCGTGGGGGAGGAAGGCCAGTGGAGAGGGGTCGCAGGCTGTGGGGCAGGAGGGCCAGGCTGGCGGGAGGAGGGTGGGGGAGTGGCCGGCCCTGCTCTGGGCTGCCAAGGCAGCAGGCGTGGGGGTGGCCGGACGGAGGAGGGGGGATGGGCGCTGAATGAGCCCCAGCACAAAGGGGTCCATTGTGGGTCCTGGCAGCTCCCGCTCTCACAAGCTGTCTGCCCCAAGGTGGGGCCCCCCATGTTCCTCCCCGCCCCACCCCCTCCCACTGCCACTCCCAGCACAACAACACCGGCTTTGTGTGGGCACTGCATTAACCCCACAGCCCCCCATGGCCTGGCCTCTGTCTGCCTGGCCCTCCACTGCACTCGCATGCCTCATCCACCCCTCCCTGCCCCATGAGAGACAAGATACTGGCCCCAGGGCTAATGGGGGACACTGGGTGGCTCAGGCGGGTGGGGAATGGGACAGCCTCCTGAGGCTGCCCCCCTGCCAGTCACTCTCATTATCCCCTTCATGTAGATGTGGGAAACTGAGGCATGGAGAAGCAACAGGACTTGTCCAAGTTCACCTGGGCAGCAGTATAGAGGCAGAGCCACAGAGAGAACCCAGGAGTCCTGGCTCCCAGCCCGCCCCCACCCCGAGCTCACATGGTGGAGTCCGTGTTTCCTGACTCGCTGTCCCATGCTCTAATAGCTAACCCACCAGTGCCTCTGGCTATATCCATCCTCGGAGGCTCAGTGCTTTCTGCTGGCCCTTTCCCCCATTCTGTCCCCCCCTTCCGTGCAGGGAGGGTTACTGGGGGGCAGAGGGCCTGGCCAGGCTGGGATCAGCAGGGCCCCACTTTCTGCACAAAGCTATTTGTTGGAACTGCGCGGCTTCCAGCGCCCCCTCCCCAGAGGCAGGCGCACAATGGGCACAGATTTCACGCCTGTGGAGGCCTCTGTGCAGCTTCTAAGCAGATTTGCTGTTGAGCGTGGAAATGCAGCTAAGTATCTCTCATTGGAGGGGATGGGAGAACTGACAAGTGGGGAAGGAGGGATGGCAAGAGAACCCAGGCATCCTGTCTCTCAGCCCTCCCCCTCTCCCCGGCTCTAACCACTAGACACGCTCTCGTCCCCAAACCAGGATAGAACCCAGGTGTCCTGACTCCCAGTCCCCATCTCGCTCTAACCACTGGGAATCATTCCCCCTATTTCCAGCTGTGGGCCAAGAGTGGGTTCTGGTGAGGACTCCTGGGTTCTATCTCTGCCTCTGGGAGGGGAGTGGGGTCTGGTGGTTAGAGCAGGGGGGGCTGGGAGCAAGGACTCCTGGGTTCTCTCCCCTGCTCTGGGAGAAGAGTGGGGTGCTGTAGCAGGGGTCTTCCCCAGGGTACCATGTATCTTCTCCCCCAGGCTGGGAGTGGGGGCACGGGACCAGCCCGGTAAGCTGAGCGCTGGTGAGCGGGTGTGTCAGGATGTGAGCGCTGGTGAGCGGGTGTGTCAGCCAGCGCGGCGCACTGCAGCTGTTGCTGCGGGTCTGCGTCATGGGGTGCGAATATTCTTGGGGAGCCTGGGGGTGAGTCCAGGTCATTCCTGGACTGTGTGTGTGTGTGACACTATGCCCCAGAGCCAGTGTGAGTCTGTGCGTGGTTGTGTCCGTGCAGGGGGAGGGGGCTGAGCCTGTGTGTGTGTGTCAGGGTGTGCGGGGGTGTCAGGAGGGGTGAATCTGGGTCAGGGTGTGCGTGATCCCTTGTGGATCTGTAAATCTGGCAATATCACCGAGTGTGTCTCAGTCAGCGTGTGATGGAGAGGGGGTCAGAGTCAGTGTCACTGGCTACTGAGGAGAGAGGTGTGTTTGTGTATCAAGCCAAAGCTCTGTGTGCGTCAGTGAGCAGTGTGTATGGGTATCAGAGCCCTGTGTGTGTGCATCTGTCACAGCTGTGTGCGTCTCCGTGTGTGTGTGTGTGTGTCACATCTGTGTGTGTGCATACATAGCCCCCTCTGCCCTCCCACGATGACCAGCGCACGCCCAGCCCCCCACCCGCTGGGCATTGCGAGTGGGTGAGAATTTAGTGCAATCTGGGGCAAAAATCTGTCTGGAGATTGGTCCTGCTTTGAGCAGGGGGTTGGACTAGATGACCCCCTGAGGTCCCTTCCAACCCTGAGGTTCTATGACTCCTGGGTTCTGGCCCAGGCAGTGGGGTGTAATGGGTTCGAGCTGGGACTCCTGGATCCCCTGTGCTGCACAAAGCCTGGCATATGTGCATTTCCCTCTGATTTGTTCTGCCTCGCTCCCCCCAGCCCCTCCTGACCCTCCTCAGAGGATTATCCCCTTATTCAGATCCTGGTTTATTGGGTAAACTTGGAAACAATCGGGACAAAGGGCGGTGTGATTGGATTGGAATTAAGAAGGGTTTAGCCAGGAGATCAGAGCCGAGGAATCTCAGTGGTGCAAAAAGGATCTTTCACCCTTCAGCCTCTGGGCTCTTTCTCTGCAGAAATGGAGCAGTTCCTGCCCCAGGGGGCTGGGGTGGGGGTGTCTCGGGCAAGGCCTAGGGGGAATGGGGTAGTGGGGAGAGTGCAGGGCAATCGGGGGGCAGAATTAGGTGCGGGGAGGGTGTATCTATCAGGGCTGTCCTTAGGCATTCACGGCTGCAGAGGGTATCCGAAAATTTGGGGCACCACCGGGACAGCAGGTAAGAGCGGGTCGGTTCCCACACACCCAGCGCACGCTGCAGTCTCCTTAGGCAATGCCATATTCCCAGAGCCAAATGCGCTGGCGCCGCGCAGGGTATGGGGCGGGGAACTGTGACTCCACCGCCGTGAGTCGGGCTGGGCGGCTGGTATCCTTTGCTACCTTGTCCCTTCCCCCCAGGGCTGCCGCAGCGTCGGCTGTGTAGGAAGCTCAGTGTGTGTCAGCAATGGGGAGGTGGTTCTTCTGGGGAGTCTGTGGGCAGGGGTGGTGGCTGTGCCCCAAGTTGGGCATGGGGCACCAGTTTAATAATACTGCATAGGGCCCCATAAATCCTAAGGGCAGCCCTGGTATCTATAGTGGGATGGGGTGGACAGTTGGGGGTTGCTGGGGGAGTGGGTATCTGTGGGGTTGGGCTAGGGGACAGAGGTCCCTGGGGAAGGGCTGGGGGGACCCTGGGGAGGATGTGTCTGTGGGGGGTGGAGCTGGGGAGGCCAGGGGAGGAGGGCACTTCGCCATCCAATCTCCCCACACCTTGTGCGGGGCAGATAGCCCTGAGTACATTGCGGGGGTCTCTGACTCCTGTTCCCTAGCCCTGACCCCTACGTCCCCCCCACATGTCCCCTCCTACCAGCCTGCCAGCCCCACAGAAAGGCTGGGCCAGCTCTGTGGGGATAGGCACCACAACACTCTTACAACCCTGCTTAAGGTGCCCAGGGTGGGGAGGTTGGCAGAGACCTCATAACCCCCTCCTTCCCCTATTGACTCCTGGGGAGGGCAGTGCAGGTGGACCAGATCCCCCCAGCAAGCCAGGGTCCCATTCCCTGTCCCACTGGCAACCACAGCAGCTGCCCTTCCATGCACCCCTCTCTGCCTGCCCCTTCCGTCTCCCTGCCCCCACCCTACCTCACCCCTTTCAGGCCCCACAGAAAGGCCCCTCCAGCTGCACCAGTCCCTCACTCACTTGCAATATCAAATGGATTTACTGGGGGCCTCATCCCAGCTCCCCCCTCCCCTGCTGCTGGGATCCCCCATTCTCCCCCTCCATTCTGTGCTCCCTATGCCCCCTTCCCCACTGGCTAGATATCCCATCCTCCCCATCCTGCCCTCCCCTTACACTCCTTCCCCGCTGCCTGGATCCCCCATCCCCCCCGGCCTGCACTCCCCACATCAACCCTTCCCCTGCTGCCAAGATTCTCCAGCTCCCTCTCCGGTGCTCCCCATGCCCACCTCCCCTGCTGCCTGGATCCCTCATCCCCACTGGCCTGTGCTCCCCACACACCCCTCCCCTGCTGCTGGGATCCCCCATCCCCTCTGGCCTGCACTCCCCATGCCCCCCTCCCCTGCTGACAGGATCCCCCATCCCCCTGGCCTGTGCTCCCCATGCTGCTCCCCTTCCCCAGCCAATCTCCCCCCACCTTGTGCTCCTGTTGGGAGCTTTCCCTCATGAACTCCCCTCCCCAAGATGAGATTGAACCCAGGAGTCCTGGCTCCCAGTCCCCCCTTCCCCATGCCTCCCGTAATCCCTGGGCCCCTGTCGGGTTAACACCTCCCCCTCCCCCGCCCACCAGGCTGGGGGGCGTATTTCTTTCAGCAGCCCATGGACCAGGTGATCGTGGCGGGGCAGTCGGTGACGCTGGCCTGCGTGGTTGTGGGCTACCAGGGCATGGTGCAGTGGACCAAGGATGGCCTGGCACTGGGCGGAGAGCGAGACCTGCCTGGTACGTATGCGGCTGCAGGGGGGGGGTCAGCAGGGGGTGCTGTGCTTTGAGGGGTACTGGGGGTCCCTCGGGGGGCTGTGCTGCAGGGAGGCAGGGACCAGCGGACCCCACTGGCCGCCGTGCTGCAGGGGAGGGGCCTGGGGGTCCCCAGAGGGCACTGTGCTGCAGGGGAGTGGACTGGGGGTCCCCAGGGGGCGCTGTTCAGTGGGGGGAAGGACCAGGAGACTTCATAGGGTGCCATGTTGTGGGAGGGGACTGAGGGTCCCTGGGGGGCGCTGTGCCAGTCCCTGCAGTCTGTCCCTCTCTCCCGCAGGCTGGTCCCGGTACTCCATCGTCGGGGATCCGGCGGCTGGGCAGCACAACCTGAGGATCGAGTCCGCTGAGCTTGGCGACGACGCTGTGTACGAGTGCCAGGCTACGCAGGCGGCGCTGCGCTCCCAGCGTGCCCAGCTCACGGTGCTCCGTGAGTGTCCCCTCACCCCCAGCTGGGGAACCGCCCTGGGGAAGCTCACAGCACTGGAGCCCCCTCTCCCCACAGCTGGGGCACCACCCTGGGGACTCCCACCCCATCACTGATCCCCTGTCTCCCATCTGCCCCCCACAGTACCGCCCAATGACCCCGTGATCCAGAACGGCCCCATCGTCCGGGTCCAGGCCAGCGTGCCCTACAACCTGACCTGCCAGGTGTCTGGTGCCAAGCCTGCCCCTGAGATCAGCTGGTACCGCAATGGGCAGCTGCAAGACTCTGCCCTCTATGCCAAGGTGAGGTGCCAGGGTGCAGGGGTAGGGCATTAAAGGGGGGGCATAGGGTATGTGTGTGGGGCAGGTTATTAAAGAGCAACCTGAAGTGTGTGGGGTGCAGGGAATTAAAGGGGCAGCCCAGGTGTGTGGTGGGACACAGGCTATTAAAGGGGCAGTGGGGGGGGGGGGTAGGGTATTAAAGAGGAGGTGGGATATGGCATGAAAGGATGGCACAGTGGGGGGGTGGGAGATTCTCCCTCCCAGCCCCCTGGATCCATTGGGGGATGGGCCTAGTGGGCCCCAGGCTGAGGCCTGACCTCTGCTCCTGCCCCCCAGGCCCTGATGGAGGATGGGAAGCGGGCGACGGCCATCAGCACCCTGCTTCTCACGTCCAGCACCCAGGACATGGGCAGCGCCTACACCTGCCGCGTCGCCAACCCGGCCGCACCTGCTGGCAAGCAGACCTCCATCACCCTTGACGTGCTGTGTGAGTCCTGACCCGGGGGGCAGGGGCGCTGCGCTGTGGGAGGCAGGGCCAGGTCTTGGCATGGGGCGCCGTGCTGCGGGGGTAGGGGAGCTGGCAGGGGCACCATGTTGTGGGGACCGGGCAAGGGGCTCAGCGGGGGCACTGTGCTGCAGGGAGCAGGGGAGGGTCAGGTGGGGGGCACTGTGCTGCAGGGGTGGGGGGGCCAAGCAGGGTGCACTGTGCTGTGAGGACAGGGAGGGGACTGTGCTGTGGGGGCCGGGGGGAGCCATGCTGCAGTGGGTGGGGGTGCCTGGTGGGGTGCATTGTGTTGTGAGGGGCAGGGCAGGGGGCTCGGCGGGGGGGCAGGTGAGCCCCACCCAAGAGCTGGTCGCATGTCTCTGACTGTCTTCCCCTTCCCCCCTCCAGACCCCCCCACCGTGATCCTCTCTGTCCAGCCACAGACTGTCCCGGAGGGGGGCAAGGTCAGCTTCCTCTGCACCGCCACTGCCAACCCCGAGGTGACCGGCTACCGGTAAGAGTCTCGGGCCCAGCCAGGGGAGGGGGCGGGGATGCACTGCCCTCTGGTGGCTGCAGTGGGGACGTGCAGGCCCCCTCCCACCGGCTCTTGCTGCCTTACCTGCGGGAGCAGAGGGGAATCCACGCCCCCTGGTGGGCACAGGAGGTACTGCCCCCAGCTGATGTAGCAGCGGCTCCCCCTAATTCTGCGTCTCTCCCCCCCGCCGGCTGTGGGGCAGGTGGGCGAAGGGCGGCGCAGTCATTGCCGAGGCCAATGGGGACAGCTACGAGGCCAGGGTGGATCACTCCTTCTTCACCCAGCCTGTGTCCTGCGAGGTGGCCAACGCCGTGGGCAGCACCAATGTCAGCACCCTGGTGGATGTGCACTGTGAGTGGGGGGGATGAGCGCTGTGATCCCTGTCTGTGGGGGGTTTGCAGGGGCGGGATGGGGATATGGGGGGCAGGATGCTGTGAAGGTGCTGTCAGTGGGGAAGAGTAAGGGGATGGGATGGGCGGGTGAGGGATGGGTTGGGGGGAAGGGCACAGTCAGGGAGCCAGGCTGTGGTTGCTGCAGGGGCTGGGCACTGAGCAGAGGGAGGACAATTGAAGGTGGGCATGCATGGGGGAGGGGTACAGTATTGGCAGGGAACCATAGGGGGTGGGTTTGACAGTGTTGGGAGGATGACCCCACCCCCACACCACAAGCCCCACCCAAGCAGTGACTGGATCCCCTCCCTGCAGTCGGGCCCCGCCTGGTCTCCCAGCCTAAGCCCCTCACTGTGGATGTCGGGGCCGACGCCTCTTTCACCTGCACCTGGGCTGGGAACCCGCCCCTCACCCTGGCCTGGACCAAGAAGGGATCCAGTGTGGTGAGTGACCTGCCCACTGCAGTCCTGGTTCCCGCCTCCAACTGCTCGACCCCACTCCTCTCCCAGAACCAGGGATCAAACCCAGGAGTCCTGGCCCCCAGCCCCACTGCTCTAACCGCTAGATCCCACTCCCCTCCCAGGGCCAGGGATCAAACCCAGGAGTCCTGGCCCCCAACCCATTGCTCTAACCACTAGACCCCACTCCCCTCCCAGGGCCAGGGATCAAACCCAGGAGTCCTGGCCCCCAGCCCCACTGCTCTAACCGCTAGATCCCACTCCCCTCCCAGGGATCAAACCCAGGAGTCCTGGCCCCCGACCCATTGCTCTAACCACTAGACCCCACTCCCCTCCCAGAGCCAGGGATCGAACCCAGGAGTCCTGGCCCCCTGCTCTAACCCCCGCCATGTGGCTGCAGGTGCTGAGCAATGGCAACACCCTGCACCTAAAGGCCGTGACGCAGGAGGACGCTGGCACCTACGTGTGCAAGGCCATCGTACCACGCATCGGTGTGGCTGACAAGGAGGTGACGCTGGCGGTCAACGGTGAGGGCAGGGGTGGGACATTCCCTGGGGGTGGGGCATCCTAGTGGGCATTGCCTGGGGGCTGGGCATTGCCTGGGGGTGAGGCTTCCATGGGTGGAGCCTCAGGTGGCCCATCCCCATGGGGGTTGCTTCTCATAGGGTGTGGGGAAGGCGTCTGAGGAGGGGGGTGTCTCTGTGCTGGGGGAGGGGTACGAGTAGGTGCCTCCCCCCTTAATTCTGCCTCCTCCCATTGCAGGGCCCCCCATCATCACCACTGAGACCAGCCAGCAGACGGCGCTGGGGGACAAGGCACGGTTGGAGTGTCTAGTGAGGAGCACGCCGCCCCCTGACCGCATCGTGAGTGCTGTCCCCTGACTCCCCCGGCCCACCAACCTGCTTCCAACTGTATTGAGTGCTGCTCCCCTGCCCCCACCGATACCCCAGCTCCACAACCTGCTCCCGACTGCAATGAGTACTGCCCCCTGCCCCCACCGATACCCCAGCCCCACAACCTGTCCCTGTCATGGACTCACAGATCAAGCCCACTCTTGGCCCTGTGTGGTCCGTGTGGGGGGGTGCCCCTTTCAGTGAGACAGTCCTTCGTGGGGGTCCACCCTCTCTTGGGGGTTAAGCCCCTCCACCTCCTGGAGCCGCACTTCTCGGAGCCTTAGCATGTCTGTCTCCGCCATGGGCCCCCTCAGGGAGTCCCCTCGCTCTGGACCCCTGGGGCCTCCACCCCCAAAGGGGATGATGCAACCCTGTTCTCTAGACCGGAGCAACTCTCAGCCAGTGTAAAATCAGAGGGTTTATTGAGCGTCTGAACCCAGCACAGGAAACTCTCAGGGCCTAAGGCCTGGTCTCCCTCAGCACAGCACATCCCAGTCTCCCCCTCATCCAGGTGGGCTCTGCCTGCTCTCTCTCTCCAGCCCCGAGCCCCCCTGCTTCCCAGCTGGGCATCTGATATCACCGGCCCCAAGCCCTGCCTCTGTCCATTGTTGTCTCTCCAGGTAAACAGGGTCACCGTGGCCTCCCCTCCTCTCTTCTGTCCTCTGGTCCCCTCTGGCTGGTCAGGTCACTGGGGTCCTCTCTTCGCAGCCCATTGTCTTCCCACTGGCCAGAACCGCTTTGACTCCTGAGCTGGGCCTCCAGGTCACCAGGGGTATCTGTCCTCCAGGCCATTGGCTGGGGTCCCAAGTCCCCTCGCTGGTCCTCTGTAACAACAATTCCCTCTCCCCTCACCTCATTAAACCAGTAACACCCAGGGAAACTGAGTCCCACCTCCTCTGCATGCAAACCATTGGAAAACCAAGAAAATCCATCACTTGGTCACAGTCCCTGACTGCAATGAGTGCTGCCCCCTGCCCCCACCGACACCTCAGCCCCACAACCTGCCCCGACCACATCGTGAGTGTTGCCCCCTGCCCCCACCGATACCCCAGCCCCACAACCTGCCCCGACCACATTGTGATTGCTGCCCTCTGCCTGCCCCCCAACTCACCCCCAGCTCCCCAACCTGCCCCCGAACACATTGTGTGTGCTGATGCCCCCCGGCCCTCCAATCTGCCCCGACCATATCGTGAGGGCTGGCCCCTGACTGACCCCCCTGAACTCCCCAACCGCATCGTGAGTGCTGCTGTCCTCTGCCCACCCCCCAGCCTGCCCCCCACTGACAGGGCCCGTGTCCGGTCTCACGGCAGGTGTGGGCGTGGGGCGAGCGGGTGCTGGACAATGGCTCGGAGGAGCGATTCACAGTGGATACAGCGCTGACGGAGTGGGGGGTGCTCTCGGCCCTGCTCATCCAGCCCACGCGCCCAGAGGACTTTGCCCTGCCTTACAACTGCACGGCCTGGAACCGCTTTGGGGCCCGCTCGGCGGCCATCACGCTGCGCCAGCAGGGTAAGCCCTGCCCCTCGCCCATAGCCTTGCCCACAGCCCAACTGGCCCCACCCACACCCAACCCTGGCACCACTTAGCCCCATGCTGACAGTATGGGCCCCATGGGCTCCAACCCCTGACCCAATTGCCCCACCCTCCCACACCAAACCGGCTACAACTTACCCAGATGCCCCGCTCCTGAGGTGGCTGTCACCGGATGAACCGTCCCCGTGAGGCATTATGTGCGACTGTTCCCCAGCTGCCCCGCCCCAGAGGTGGCTGCATTTCAATGCCGGATGAGCCGTCCCTGTGAGGCATTATGTGTGGCTGCTCCCCGGCTGCCCAGCCCCAGAGGTGGCTGCATTTCAGTGCTGGGTGAGCTGTCCCTGTGAGGTGTTATGTGCGACTTTTCTCCTGCTGCCCCCACTCCCCAGAGGTGGCTGTGTCTCAGTGCCAGGCAAGCTGTCTCCATGTGGTGTTATGTGTGGTTGTTCCCCAGCTGCCCCACCCCAGAGGTGGCTGCATCTCAGCACTGGGCAAGCTGTCCGTGTGCTTTAGCAGCAGGGACCCGCTCTCATCTGCTCTTTCCCCCACAGAGGTCCTGCCCATCATGATAATCGGGGCCTCAGCCGCGGCCGCCATCACCCTGCTGCTGGTCTTGGTCGTTGGCGTGTCTGTCTGCTGCCTGCGCTGGTGCCACGGGAAAGGTGAGGTCACTGGCTAGCTCTGCCCCTCCCCACTTACAGACGTGATCACCTGCAAGGCTGAGATGGGCCTTTCCCCCTTCACATGCAGACACACTTCTAACATGTGTTAACATGCCTGGGCTAATACATGGATCCACACACGCCCCGACATGGTACCACACAGACCCGTGCTTCTGTGGGTAGGGACACATGAGGACACACATGGACACGCCGGTTTAGATACAGGAACCCACGCGGGTTGGTGTTAGCAGTCTTGTGATGACATTGATGCTCCGGAGAACATATCTGTACAGACATGAAATGTGTCCCATGTAAAGGTCACACAAACATACCCTCACATATGTGGGCAGCCCCTTTAACATGTGCCTAGGCCCCCGACACATGAACATACGAGTCATTCCCATGTGCACCTGGAGCCATAACGTGTCTCAGACACATCTGCACTGATTTGGTAACCCCACTGCGTGTTTCTTTTAACACATGTGTGTGACTGGATCTGGACAGCTCGCTGGCTAAGTGTAACCTCTCCCTCCAATGGCTGGTGCAGGATAACAGACCTCTACTGCTACCCACCGATGGAGTGACTCCTCCAGTTCCAATGGCAGTTGCTGCATCTCAGTGCCGGGCGAGCTGTTCCCATGCAGAGGCGGCTGCATCTTAGCACCAGGGGAGTCATCCCCGTGCAGTGTTATGTACAACTGTTACCCAGCTGCCCCACCCCAGAGGTGGGACGGGGGACCACACCCACGGGGCGCACAGATTCCCCCCCACACCCGAACCAGTGGTGGGTGGGGCCCATAGGGGAGCTAGGGACCCAGGAGAGGTTCACGCCCCTGTGTCTATCTGTGTCCAGCAGCCAAACAAGGCACCAAGCTCTCGAAGACGGATGTCCTGGTGCAGATCACCACGAGCGACAGCAGCCCCAGCCGACCCAGCGATACAGAGGATGATGTCAAGGAGCCCATGGTGAGCGTGGCACAGTGTCCTGTACTGAGCCCCCGCAGCACAGCGCCCCCTACTGAGCCCCCCAGTGCCCACGGCACTGCGCCCCCTACTGAGCCCCCCGGTCTCCACGGCACTGCGCCTGCTACTGAGCCCCTGCAGCACAGCGCCCCCTACTGAGCCCCCCGGTCCCCATACCACGGGCCCCCTACTGAGCCCCCCGCTCTCCATGTCACAGCGCCCCCTACTGAGCCCCCTCACCCCTGTGCCCCCTACCGAGCCCCATGGTCCCCACAGCACTGCGCCCCTGCCCCATGGCACAGCTCCCTGACAAACCTCCCACTCCCCACAGCACAGCACCCCCTACTGAGCCCCTCACCCTGCTCCCCACAGCCCAGCGCCCCACAATGCCACGCTGGGCTATGCATCCAGATTCAGTTGGCTCATGGGGGGCGGGGGGTGGAAGCCCCGGGATCTGGCTGCAGGGAGTGTGGGGTGGGTGACAAAGCTGGACCCCCTACCCCAAGACTCAGCCCGTCCCCCCCACCCTCACAGGCCACGAGCAGCGAGTCCCCAGCCACATCGCATACGGAGCACAGCGAGATCCTGGAGGAGGAAGAGGGCAGCCAGGACATTAAGGTGGGAAGCCCCGCCCCAGACCCAGGCCCCGCCTTCTTTCTCCCAAGAGGCAATGCCATGGTGTCTCCTCCCCCTCTCTTAAAGGCACAGTAGCCCCCCTATACTTCCCCTGTCCCCCTCCTGCCCCACATTGAGTGCCCTGCTGGTGTGGGGTTGGGGGTCCCCCCAGGCTAGGGGGCTGGGAATTCACATCGCATTGGGATGCAGACAGCAGCTCCTCTCTTCCTAACAGCGAGGGGCACAGGCTCTCTGCAGACTCAGGCAGCGTCGCTGTGTCGGTCGCACTTGGGGCAGTTCCCTCCCTCTGAGGGGCAGCCTCCAATCTCCCCTCCCCCCTCTGGATCATTGATGTCTCTCTTCTACCCCCCCCCAGGACCCCACCAATGGTTACTACAAGGTCCATGCTCACGAGGAGCCCCACCTGTCTGGCAGTTTCTCAGAGTACGCCCCGGCCTCGCGTCCCCTCTATGCCGGGTCCCACGCCGCCATGTTCCCCCCCTCAGGGCAGCCCTACAGCCACCGCTATACGCTAGGGGCACCCAGCTCCCGCACAGCCTACGAGCCCCACTACCCGCAGGATGTGGTGTACGGGGGGGGCTACCTCACAGCCCCCTACACCCGGGCCTTCACCAGCTACATCAAGCCCAGCGCTTACGAGAAGGCAGAGAACGGCTACGAACAGTCAGACCAGGCCAGCAAGGTGTCGGGTGGCTCCCGCTTCTCCTACACCTCCCTCTCGCAACAGTCGGACTACGGGCGGCCCGCCCAGCAGCGCATGCAGACACATGTGTGACTCTTCCTCCCCAACACACATCAAGCCATTGGGGGACAGACACCCAGGGCCATCCCTGGTGTGGGAGGGGGTTGGTGGAGGTTCAGCTTAGCCAACTGTCTCAAAATGGCCGACAGGCTAGCTGACTTGTGCTGCTGGAGGTGGAGATGAGTGGCCATCGGCTGGGGGAAGAGGTTCAAAATGGCTGTCTCCCTAACTGACTTTTGCTTCTAGAGGTGGGGATGAGTGGCTATTGGCTGGGGGTAGGAATCAGGGCATGGGTTCAAAATGGCTGACAAGGGGGGTTCAAAATGGTTGACAGCCCTGTTGACTTCCTCCTTTGGAGCTGGGGATGGATTCGCACTGGATAGGGAAGAAGTCACAAGGTTGGATACGCTAATGCAATCAAAAATGGGTTCAAGATGGCCGACTGCCCAGCTTCTTCGGTTGGGCCTGGTGATGAATCCAATTGGCTGGGGAAGAAGTCCGGCTTAGCCCTGGGATGTTGAGGTGGGTTCAGAATGGCTGATGGTCCCATTCACTTCCTGAAATTGGCCGGTTGGCTTAGTCTGGAGCTGCCAAGGTGGATACAAAATGGCCACCAAGAGGGGCTCAAAATGGCCAACAGCCCAATCAGCTTCCTGCAGAGACAAGTGGAGGGAGGAGCCAGTGGATGTTGGATTTCTGAATGGCTTCCCCCACCGCAGTTGGCACTGGATCAACCAGGCCTGGAAGCAAGATGGCGACCGCAGGACCAAGCTGGCAGCTGATGCTAGGCCCCACCTGCTGGAGTTGCAGGCCCAGTAAAAATGGCAGCTCTCAACTTCCTGTGCAGCCTGACCATGGGGCTCATGGGGGGCAGTGGACATATGCGTGAATCCCCCCGATAGCAGCACCTTCCCACGCACCACCAATGGGGGGGCCTAGGTCTGCTGCCCTCTGCTCCACCCCCACCCACCCCCCCTGCTGGGGTGGGACTGGTAGGGGCCCCATAGATTGGTGGGACTGGGAGCTAACAGCCCATGGGGATACTAAGGGCAGATTCCTCCTTTCAGAGCGTGCAACCTCAGGCATGCCCCCGGGCAGCGGCCTGGTTGGCTTGGGGGGGGCGGGGGGGGAGGGAATAGAGCACAAGACCTCTCCCCTCCAAGGGGCACCAATTCTAATTCCCCATTGCAAGACCACGGGGGCAAGATGTTGATGTTATAGATGGGCCTGGCCACAGCCTCTGGCAGTAATCAGAGCTGGGCCAAATCGATCCAGGTGGGGGGCTGGGTTTTTCCCCACCATTAAAAACACCCCGTTTCCCTGCCATCCCCAGGCACTGTGTTCCCCCACAGGGGGGATGGGAGTTCTCAGGGTAAACCCCCCACACACAAACACCTGTCAATCTCCCATTACAACTGCGCAGACAAATAATTTATAATTAATAAAACACATGGAAAGAGTCAGTGAGACTTTTATTGGGGAACCAGCCTGACGAGACAGGGCCCGACAAATACTGCTTGGGTCCACCCCCTGGATCCGACCGCTACCTGGCCCCTCCCTGCCCCCCAAATCCGACCCATCCAGCCCGCCACCCGCCCCCCCCCCGCCCCCCATATCCCACCCAGCCAGCCTGGTACCCGCCCCTGCCCTCCCCTCCAAAGCTGACCCAACTAACCCGGTACCCACCCCCTCTCTGCCCCCGGAGCTGACACATCCACCCCAATACCTGCCACCTCCCTGCCCCCCAAGCTGATCCATCCAGTCTGGTACTACCCGACCCCCAGAGCCAACCCATTCAGGCTGGTAACCACGCCCTCTCTGCCCCCCAAAGTTGACCCATCAAACCCGGTACCTGCCCCCAGGAGCCAACATGTCCAGCCCAGAAACTGCCCCCTGGACCTGACCCATCCAACCTGGAATCTGTCCCTCCCTGCCCCTTGGAGCAAACCCATCCAGCCCAGTGCCTGCCCCCATCTCTGTCCCATCCAGCCTGGTACCTGTCACTCCCTGCCCCCCATAGCCGACCCATCCAGCCCAATATCCACCCCGTTCCTGCCCCCCGGAGCCAACCCATCCAACCCAGTACCTGCCCTCTCCCTGAGGTGACCCGTACAGCATGGTGCCTGTCCCCTCCCTGCCCCCTGAAGCCGACCCATCCAGCCCAAAACCCGCCACTTTCCTGTCCCCCGGACCCGACCCATCCAGCCCCGTACCCACCCCCTCCCTGCCCCCCGGAGCTAAACCATCCAGCCAGGTACCCTCCCGCTTCCTTCCCCCCCAGAGCCAACCCATCCAGGGCAGTACCCGCCCCCTCCCTGCCCCCCAGAGCTGACCCATCCAGCCCAGTACCCGCCCCCTCCCTGCCCACCCCTAGAGTAGACCCATTCACTCCGATACCTGCCCCCTCCCTGTCTCCGTTCCATCCACCCTGGTACCCGCCCCCTCCTTTCCCCGCGGAGCTGACACATACAGCCCAGTACCCGCGCCCTCCCTACTCCCTGGAGCTTACCCATCCAGCTTCGTAAGTGCTCCCAGAGAGACAATGCATCCAGCCAGGAACCCATCCCCACCCTGCCCCCTGGAACGGATCCATCTAGCCAGGTATCTGCCCCCTCCCCACTCCCACAGCTGACCCATCCAGCCCGGAACCTGTCCCCTTCGTGCCCCCTAGACCCAAACCATCCAGCCTAGTACCAGCCCCACCCAGCACCCCCAGACCCTATTCATCCAGCGTGGTACCCGCCCCCTGGACCTGACCCATTGAGCCTGGTAACAGTCACCCCCCGGAGCCAACCCATCCAGCCTGGTACCCACCCCCTCCCTGCCCGCCCCTAGAGTCGACCCATTTACTCCGATACCTGCCCCCTCCCGGTCTCTTGGGTCCAACACATCCAGCCTGGAACTTGCCCCCTCCCTGCCCCCCGAGAGCCAACCAATACAGCCCGGTACCCACCCCCTCCCTATGTCCCTCTCTCGCCCAGGTGACCCTGTTTACCTGGTAGAAGACAATGGACAGAGGTGGGGCTTGGGGGAAGTGATATCAGATACCCAGCTGGGAAGCAGGGGGACTCTGGACTGGAGAGAGAGAGAGCAGGCAGAGCCCACCTGGATGCAGGAGAGACTTAGATGTGCTGTACTGAGGCAGGCCAGGCCTAAGGCCCTGAGAGTTTCCTGTGCTGTGTTCAGACACTCAAAAAACCCTCCTGTTTTTCACTGGCTGAGAGTCGCTCCAGTCTAGAGAACAGGGTTGCATTATTCCCTCTTAGGCTAGGTCTACACTACCCGCCTGAATCGGCGGGTAGAAATCGACCTCTCGGGGATCGATTGATCGCGTCCCATTGGGACGCGACAATCGATCCCCAAATCGACGCTCTTACTCCACCAGCGGAGGTGGGAGTAAGCGCCGTTGACGGGAAGCCACGGAGGTCGATTTTGCCGCGGTCCTCACAGCGGGGTAAGTCGGCTGCGATATGTCGAATTCAGCTACGCTATTCATGTAGCTGAATTTGCGTATCTTAAATCGACTCTCCCCTGTAGTGTAGATGTAGCCTGAGAGTGGAGGCTCCGGGGGTCCAGAGCAAGTGGACTCCCTGAGGGGGCCCACGGCGAGAGACAGACGTGCTAAGGCTCAGAGAGGTGCAGTTCCAGGAGGCAGAGGGGCTTACCCTCCGAGAAAGAGTGGATGCCCGAGAAGGGCTGTCACACTGAAGAGGGTCCCAAGTTCCCTCGCTGGTCCTCTGTAACAACAAACTCCCTCTCCCACCACTTTGTTAAACCAGTAACACCCAGGGAAACTGAGTCCCAACCCTCTGCATGCAAACCATTGGAAAAAACCAAGAAAAAACCAAGAGAACCTCACACTTTGTCACACCCGCCCCTTCGCTGCACCCCATGTCCGACCCATCCAGCCTTACACCCCCCCCCCACCCCCCCGAACCCAACCCATCCACCCCAGTACCCGCCCCCTCCCTATGCCCCTGAGCCACCCATCCTGGCCAGTATTTGGCCCCTCCTGGCCCCCAAAGCCCACCCATCCAGCCTGGTACCAGCCCCCTCCCCACTCCCTGGAGCCTACTGAACCAGCACAGAACCCAGCCCCATCCAGCCCCCCAGAGGCGATCCAGCCAGCCTGGTACCCACCCACTTAATGCTCCCCAGATCATACCCATCCAGCCCTGTACCCACTCCCTCCCTGTCCCCTGGAGCCAACCCATCCAGCCCTGTACCCACCCCCTCCTTGCCCCC
>NC_048321.1:2638726-2667940 GCF_013100865.1 Trachemys scripta elegans
GCCGGCCCAGGCCAAGAGGCTCTGGCCCCGGTGTCTCCCGCCCGGCTCGGCTCGTGTCCTGGGGCGCCGGCCCTGGTTCCAGCCGAGCGGCTCCAGCCTGCCTTAGCCCCGGCGGCCCCAGACCCCAGCCGAGCACCGCGGGCCGCCAGCCCCAGCGGCTCCAGCCCCCGGCCAAGCACCGCCGGTCCCTCACTCCCTATTTTCCCAGACATGTCCGGCTTTTGGGGATTTCCTCCCAGACGGGGATTTGAGGCCCAAAAAGCCGGACATGTCCGGGAAAATCCGGACGTATGGTAACCCTAGTGCCAGGGGAGGGGAAGGCTGCGAAGCACATGTGTGCCTCCTCCCCCTCCTGACGTGCCGCAGCCGGCTGCCTCAGTCTGTTGCCGGTGTCTGTGGCCATAGGCAGCAGCAGCCGGGAGAGCCGCGCGCAGCTTTCCTTCAGGCAGAGATGCTCCAAGGCTTTTCTGTGCCCCTCAGCTTTGTGCTCCCGAGGCAAGTGCCTCACTCGCCTCGCCCTTCTTACCGCACCTGCCACCTCCCTGCCGCGCCAGAGTCGATCCATTTAGTCCAATACCCACCCCCTCCCTGTCCCCCGGTCCGAACAATCCAGACCACTACCCGTCCACTCCCTGCCCCCAGGCCCGGACCCATCCAGCCCAGTACCGCCCCTCAGAGCAGACACATCTAGCGTAGAACCTGCCCCCTCCCCATTCTCTGAAGATGGCATCACACCTGCAACAATCACACACCCTTATCCCACCACCTAGAAACTGAGGCACCCACACAGAATTCAGAGAAAACATTAAGAATATTCCCACTTTGTCACACCCCTCTAACCTGGTACCCTCCCCTCCCTGCCCCGTGGAGCTGATCCATCCAGCCCAGCACCCGCCCCCCCGGAGTTAACCCATCCAGCCCAGTACCTGCTTACTCACTGGCTCCCCGGATCTGACCCATCCAGCCAGGTGTGATGAAGTTGGGGATTTTTGTAGTGGTTTACATAAATAGTGTGTGCGCTCCTCAGTTTCCCTGTGTGCTGCATGTTTAACAAGGTGTTGGGAAAGGGTTTGCTGTTGCAGAGGACCAAGTGTGACCTCGCCCGGCAGCTGGGATCCCCCAGACAACTGCCTGGAGATGGGGAACCCTAACAACTGGTGACCTGGTGACTAAGAGGCCCACCCCAGCTTGGCAGCCAGCTGGTTCTGGCCAGTGGGAGGACAATGGGCTGAGGAGAGAGGACCCCGGTGACCTGACCAACCAGTTCCAGCCAGAGGGGAACAAAGGACTGAAGAGAGAGGGCCCCAGCGACCTGTTTACCTGGGATGGAAGACAAAGGACAGGGGAGGAGCTGTTGGGGCCGGTGATATCGGATGCCCAACTGGAAAGCGCAGGTCTCTGGACTGGAGAGAGGGAGCAGGCAGAGCCTACCTGGATGCAGGAGATACTTAGATGTACTGTACTGAGCGAGGCCAGGCCCTGAGAGGTTCCTGTGCTGTGTTCCTCCTGTTTTATACGGCTTAGAGTCGCTCGGGTCTAGAGAACAGGGTGGCATTATTCCCTCTGGGAGTGGAGGCCCCGGGGGTCCAGAGGCGTGCTAAGGCTCAGAGAGGTGCGGTTCCAGGTGGCAGAGGGGCTTAACCCCCGAGAGTGGACCCTCGAGAAGGGCTGTCACATTGAAGGGGGTTTCCCACAGGGACTGTACGGGGCCAGGAGTGGGCATGACCTGTGAGTCCATGACACCCGGTACCCGCCCCCTCCCTGCCCCCTGGAGCCAACCCAACCAGCCCATTATCCCTATCCTCTTTGCCCCCTGCATCAGACCCCTGGGCCCATCCTGAGCCGAATCCTCCGTTAAGAGTTGTGTCACATGCATCACTTTTGGGCTCTCCAGGCTGCAGTGTCCAGCCCCACATGTTCCAGACTCATGAGTGCGGCTCTCCAGAACCCATGAGTGTCTGTAGAGACACAAGCTGTGTATTGGCCACCTGCTGGCTGAGGTGCTGTGGGGAAGGCTAGAAACTCCCTTGTTCTTGGCAAGCCCGAACCATCCCAGAGCCCTGGGACTCCTGTTGCTGGGGCTTTAAGGAAAACAATAACTGTCACAAGACTGCTGATGAAATCCTGAGAGTTGGGAACCCGACAGCTGCAGCTTTCTGCTCTCTGGGTTGCCCAAGGCCTGGCCACCTAAAAAACCCGCCTGCCCTTCCCCCACCGGCTGGGAGCCCTGGCAGATGCTGCAGGGGCACGACCCCCTCTGGAGGTACACATCTCCCTCACAGTCCCACAGGTGAACTCGCTGGAGGGAGCACCCAGCGGGGAGCAGAGGGCTGGAGGGGTCAAGGTTCGGTCCCAGGGGGCAGAGAAGCCAAGTGGCTTCCCCTGGTAACAGTGCAAGAGCCTAAGGGGGGCTGGCCCGTGGATGTCCCCCACCCCCGGGCACCAGGCCTGTGGAGCCAAGACAAGGGTGTTAAGATGTTGATGCAGTGGGGTCTGAACAACAGAAAGCTGGGGGCAGGGTGAGAGAGAAGGCTTAAAGGGGGGGCAGGACTCCTGGGTTCTGTTCCTTCTAGAGCTGAATAGTTCCCACAAGTGCTCGACCCCACTACCCTCCCAGAGCCAAGGCTAGAACCCAGGAGTCCTTGCGCCCAGCCCCCATGCTCTAATCACTAGACCCCACTCCCCTCCCAGCTCCAGGGAGAGAACCCAGGAGTCCTGACATCACCAACACCCTACCACACTCTCAGCGCCACACAACACTTCACAGGGATGGTGTAGTAGTAGGATTTTATGTTTGTATTTTGTATAATTTAGAATGAAGGATAAAGAATAATAATGTAGCATGTATTAAATGTATTGGCGTATGATTTAACCATATCCTGCCAGCCACTCTTTTTGAATAGCCGAAAGGAATGGCCTAATGGGCCACTGGTAGAGATGCATCAGCCAGAATCTGTGTCTGAGCTGATTTCAAGGCAGTAACAGATCTTTTAGGGTCACCATTTTGTTGTAGGTTTAGCATTTTAAAATAAGTAAAAGAATGCCATGATTGTTTTTCTTTTGCACTGCAACTTGATGTTCCTATTCAAATGTTCTGTGTAAATCAATTCTGTTTTGTGTGTGAATGAGGAAGGTAAGTGTGAAGGCCATCACCCAACAGAGGACAGACGCAAGGGCGCCAGAAGATTGCAACACGCTCCTACTGAAATGTCAAAAGAGGGCAGATTGACGACTCTAAAGATGAGACAGGCACCTATCAATGGGGACAAGATAGCTGTGATCATAACCAGCATGGGGTAACTCCCTGAGAGACTTGATGAAAGAACAAGATAAAGGATGAGAAGGACAATTTAAGAAAACAAGCTCTCTGTCAAACAACAGTTGATTACAACATGATGGTGCAAAACTCATTGGTCCCAATGAAGGAGAATCACTATATAAACAGGGTGCCTTGCCATGAAACTTTGGGTTCGTCTTGCCAAGACTTCCCTGGAGCATTGTGTTGCGACCAATAGAACCCGGCTCCTCCCTACCCATGATCAACCTAGCTGGCCACTAGATTGATCCGGCTCTGGACTGGTAACTATAACATTAAGTGGCAGGACAGTGTGTGTGTGTATGTGTGTGTATATGCATTGTTGTATCTTCAATAAACGTGGCGTATTGCCTTTTCCCCTGTGTGCTTCTTATAAGGATAACAATGGCTCTGCATCCTGGAGCTGGGATGCAGCCACCTCTGGAGTGGGGCATCTGGGGAACAGCCTCCCACACATTTAGGACAGGAAGTGGACCCTGTCCCCAAGTGGGCCGCTTCAGAGAAGGCTGAACATGTCCCTGGGGCTAGGATAGTGTGAGTACATGTGGGTTCACGGCATGGTTGTTAGGGGAAGAGCCAGGGAATATCTGAAAGGTTGGAGGGAAGGAGGGGGAAAATCTTTGTGCATCAGCAAATTTGCTCCAGGACCAGGTCAGCTCAACTCCCCCCACACAAATACTCTAAATGGATCCCCCTGCAGTTAGCAGAGGCAGCCTCTTGGCCTCTGGGGGAGATGGTCTCCTTGGGTCTCCAGATGCTTGTGCCGGGGGGGGCCCCAGGAAGGAAAGAAAGAGAATAATAACAGATAGGGACAGAGCAGGAGAGACAGACCCCCTGCCCCAGAGCTGGGGAGAGAACCCAGGAGTCCTGGCTCTCAGCCCCCCCTTTTCTAACCCACTAAGTCCCACTCCCCTCCCAGAGCCAGGACCACATCCCAGATGGGTTCCTGTCACAGCTGTAGCTGGAGATGCTTTTCATACCCCATTTCCCAACCTGGGGCGGAGCCAATGGCAGAGGGTGGAGCCATTTTAGCCCCGCTCCTATAGCACTGTTGCCCCGTGGCTGTGTTTCTCAGAGCGGATGGGATCAGTGCTGGCTACGTAGGGGTGCTAAGGGGGCAGCTGAGGTTTTGGGGTGTACAAGTTAGGGGGCAACCCCCTGACACAATGGCTGTCTTCCAATAGGGGATGCTGGCCCCATGGGGGGGTCCAGCCCCCTCAGTATGGGGGGGGCACACAGGAGACAGCAGGCCACCTACCCCCCTCTACCTTAGTGGGGGGTTGTGCTGTTCTGGCCATGGGGGCTCAGCATGGGGGAGTGGGAGGGGGAGTGGCTGGCTGCGCCTGCTCTCTTAGGGGGTTGGGGAAGAGCTCTGAGGGGGGTTGTGGGGGTGGAGCTGGAGGGGCCCTGGGCGGGCTGGTTTATCCCCATAGCCCAACTAGACTTCCTGGCCTGGGTCTCCATAACCCAGGCAGCAGTCAACTGTCTAATCGCACAAACCCAAACACCCTTGTCCCTTCCCCTGCCCCGCCCTTCCTCGAGACCCCGTCCCCTCCCTTCATCGCTCACTCTCCTCCACCCTCATTCACTTTCACCAGGCTGGGACAGGGGGTTGGGGTGTGGGAGGGGGTGCAGGCTCTGGGTTGGGGGGTGAGGACAAGAGGTTTGGAGTGTGGGAGGGGGCTCTGGGCTGAGCCTGGGGCAGGGGTGCAGACATGGGGTTGGGGTGCAGGCTCTGGGAGGGAGTTTGGATGTGGGAGGGGGCTCAGGGCTGGGGCAGGGGGTTGGGGTGCAGGAGGGGTCTCGGGGTGCTGGTTCTGGGAGGGAGTTTGGGTGCAGAAGGGGGCTCAGGGCTGGGGCAGGGGGTTGGGGTGTGGGAGGGTGTTCAGGGCGCAGGCTCCAGCCGGGCAGCACTTACCTTGGGTGGCCCCTGGAAGTGGCAGCATGTCCAGCAATGGCTCCTAGGCTCACAGGTGGCCAGACAGCTCTATGTGCTGGCCCTGCCTGCAAGCACCGCCCTCAGAACTCCCATTGGCCGTGGTTCCTCGTTCCTGGCTAATGGGAGCTATGGAGTCGGTGCTCGGGGCGGGGGCAGCGCATGGAGACCACCTGGCCACACCTCCTCCTAGAAGCCACTGCTGGACATTCAGGCGGCTTCTGGGAGCGGCATGGAGCCAGGGCAGGGGGGAGCCTGCCTTAGCCCAGCTGCGCTGCTGGACTTTTAGAGCCTAAAATCTCCCCTTTTGCTTCAGTAGCCTTCGGGAAATCGAGCCCGATTCCGGGAGACTCCCGGCCAAACTGGGAGGGTTGGCGATTCTAAGCCAGCCCCCTGGTCTAGCTGCTGCCCCTGTGGTCTCTGTCTCTGGCAGGGGCCTGGTGGGGTCTGTGATGGCATAGTCATGACTAGCAGCATCCAGGTACTCTTGCCCAGCCTTGTTGCTCTGGCCACCATCCCTTATTGCCGGCCTCCTGGTCTGGCAGCTGTTCTGGGAGTACCTGGAGCGGAGGGGCTAGGAGCCAGGACTCATGAGTTCTCTCCCTGGCTCTGGGAGGGGGGTGGGGTCTAGTGGTTAGTTCAGGGGTCGGGCTGGGGCACTGGCCAGGGTCTACTGGTTTGAGGAAAGGGGTATGGAGGGTGTCATGGGGGGGCTACTTGGTTGGTGGTGGTCTGGGGATCACTGTGAGATGGGGGCGCTGTGGGAAGCAGCTGCCTGTGCTTGGTCCCCTACCTAACCCCATCGCTCTGTCTCCTGCCCTCCCAGTTAAACCTGCCCCAGATGCTGTGGTTCCGAGCCCCATGGCTCCTCCTGACTGGCCCCCCGCTGTACAGCGGCCAGTTAACCCTTTCCAAGCTGGGCTACTCCCCGGAGCTGGAGGAACCTGGGTCGGCCACCTTTCGGGGGCTGGCAGACTTCATGGGAAAGCTGGTGAGCTGCACTCCCTGCTCCCTCTGCCCACCCAGGGGCGGGGGCCCTGGGCCCCCTCTGGCCCAAGCATCTGGGGACCCAAGAAGACCATCTCCCCCAGAGGCCAGGTTGTCTTGCCAGGGCTTGGCTGTAGCTAGGACCCTTAGCCTGCAGGGAGAGGCTGCCAGTAGGGGGCGCCACCAACCCACATGTCCTACTGTGCACCAGAAAGGGGGGTCCAGGGGATTAGAGCAGGGGGTCTGGGAGCCAGGACTCCTGGGTTCTATCTCCAGTGCTGAGGATGGAATCTAACCCACTTTCCTTTCTATCTTGTTCCCAGTTGAATGATCCCTACAGCAAGTATCAGGGGGTAGCCGTGTTAGTCTGTATCTACAAAAACAACAAGGAGTCTGGTGGCACCTTAAAGACTAACAGATTTATTTGGGCATAAGCTTTTGTGGGTAAAAACCTCACGTCTTCCCTACAGCAGAGTCTCTGGTCTATCTAACTCAGGGGTCTCAAACATGCAGCCCGCGAAGTAATTTTCTGCGGCCCGCAAGCTCCTCTCGGCCCCCACCCCGACCTCCCCCGGCATTTACCAAGAGCGGCTCCAGCCTGACACGCACTGGGGGCAGGGCAGGCTCCCTGCCTGCCTGCCCTGCCCCGCACCGCACAGGGAAGCAGCCGGAACGTGGGGAAGGGGGGGCACATTGGTGTGTGTGTTGATGTTGCTTCAGGCACCGCCCCCAGCAGCTCCCATTGGCCACGGTTCCCCATTCCCGGCCAATGGGAGATGCTGGGGGCGGTGCCTGAAGCAACAGAAATACACACATCCTGGAACGGTGCGGGCATGGGTAGGGCAGGGCAGACAGGGACCCTGCCCTGCCCCCGGTGTGTGCCGGTCCAGAACCCGCCCCTTGAACCCCTCCTGCAGCCAAACCCCCTGCCCTGAGCCCCTTGCCGCACCCTGCACCCCAACCCCCTGCCACAACCCTCCTGCACCCCAACCCCCTGCCCTGACCCCCTGCCCTGACCCCCCTGTCGCACCCCACACCACTCCTGGACCCCAACCCCCTTCCCTGAGCAGCCTGACACACCTCACACCCCTCCTGCACCCCTCACCCCTCCTGCACCCCACCCCCCCAACTCCCTGCCCTGAGACCCTGCCACACCCCACACCCCTCCTGCACTCCCTGGGGGCAGGGAGGCGGCAGAGTTGGGGTGGGGATTTCGGAGAAGAGGTTGGAATGGGGGCAGGGAAGGAGTGGGAAGAGACAGGGCAGGGGTGGGGCCTCATGGAAGGATTGGAGTGGGGGCGGGGCCGAGGGCGGCGGGGGGACGTGTCAGTAGTGCGGCCCTCGGGCCAATGTACTAGTCCTCATGTGGCCCTCGTGGTCATTTGAGTTTGAGACCCCTGGTCTAACTTCTGTTGTCACAGACTTCAGGCGAGTTCCCCAGCTGCCCTGCCCCAGAGAGGTGCATCTCAGCACTGGGCATGACATCCCTGTATAGCGTTATATGTGGTTGTTCCCAGCTGCCCTGCCCCACAGCTGGCTGCATCTCAGGGATTCATCGACCCATCTCTCTCTCTCCCCGCAGCAACGGCAGCATCATCTGCTACGTCTGGCTGCAATTCGAGGTGCCAGCATCTGCTGCCAACCTCCTGCCCCCAGCCACGGGGGCCCTGCTGGACGTCGCTCAGGACCATGCCAGCCTGCTGCAGACCCTGCACATTGATCGCAAGTGACCAGCTCTCTGGTGGGTGAGATGCCCAGGCGGGGCAGTGGGCTGGCATGGGGGGGGAATTGCCCAGATTCTGCCAGCTGGAGCTAGGGCATGAGGGTGCTGTGGGGGGTTAATCACTGCACCAGAAAGGAGTTCGGTGGGGTAGGAGGGAGCGGAGAGCACAGCATTGGGGGTCCCAAAAAAGAGGGACATGGGGGAGGGGAGAGGGGTGCCTAGACTGCACCCGGAAGGGCACTGGAAAAGGGGGGTGCTGAGATTGTGAGGTGGGTGGCCTCTCTGGGATGGGGGGCTCTTTGGGGCTGGGGCTCTGATTTTCCCAGCCTGCGCATTGGGGGAGGCTGCATCAGGGATTGGGGGGGTTCCCCCAGCTGGACTTGCCCCCTTTCCTCTCCTCCGCTGCTGACCCCTGCGCTGTGAAACCACTAGGTGACTGTGAGTGCCCCTGAAACGCAGGGACAGGGGGGTAATTCTACCCCAGTGTCCTGGGGACCCTTCCACGGGGCTGAACAGTAGGGGCAGAGACTTCTGGGGGGTCTGAAGCTGCAGGACCCTGGGCAGAAGGGAGCCCCTTAGATACAGCTGTGCAGTGACCCCCGAATGGCTCCTTCTGCTTCTGATTGGGGCAACCCCCCCAAAAGCTGGCTGCATTTCAGCGCCGGGCCAGCCATCCCCATGCAGTGTTATGTGTGGCTGGTTCCCAGCTGCTCCACCCAGAAATGACTGCATCTCTGTGCCAGGTGGCTCCATTCCCGCATCCCTCCTTGCACTGCCTCCACCACCTGCGGGTGGCCCCGGGCCACGTTCTCCACCCCAGGACTGTGGAGCTGCATTTGTGGGGGTGTACGACACCCTGAGCCCCAGCCTCTGGCACTTCCTTGTCCAGTGAGGGTAACAGGGGAGGCTCAGAGGATGCTGCTGGGGTGTGAGGGAGGCACTGCGGGAGGGCTCAGTGAGGGGCATCTTGGGGGGTGCACCACGGGGGGGGAAAGAGGGGCTCGTTAGGGCCTGGCTTCTGTCCCTGGCTCTGGGAGGGGAGTGGGGGTGTAGTGGGACTCAGGACTGCTGGGTTACAGCCTATAAGGCAATGGTGCCAATCATCTGCCACTGCCAGGCCTTGCTCAGTGTCCTGGGAAGAGCGCAGAGCCATATTGACCCGTGTGTGGGCCGCTCTGTGCAGTGTCTGGGGCCTATGTCCAGACTCCCTTGCTGGGGGGTGAGGGGGGAGGAACTGTCCCCATCTGGGTGTCCCTCTCTCCCTCAGGGCTGCATGGTCTCCCCACACACACCTTCCCGGACCAGGTCTGGCTTGGTCCGTGTTGCTAAGACCAGTGTCCCTGGCCTGGGGGAGGGGGGTTGGGCTGCACCACCCTGGGGAAGGGAGGGGAGGGCAGGGGTGTCTGTCCATCCTGCGCCAGCGTGGGCCTGTCCCTCCGCGACTGGGCTGCCACATCCCCAGGAATAAGAACAGGAGTACTTGTGGCACCTTAGAGACTAACAAATTTATTAGAGCATAAGCTTTTGTGGGCTACTGCCCACTTCTTCGGATGCATATAGAGTGGAACATATATTGAGGAGATATATATACACACATACAGCTCTCTCATAGGGGGCACAGCTCTCTGTATGTGTATATATATCTCCTCAATATATGTTCCACTCTATATGCATCCGAAGAAGTGGGCAGTAGCCCACAAAAGCTTATGCTCTAATAAATTTGTTAGTCTCTAAGGTGCCACAAGTACTCCTGTTCTTTTTGCGGATACAGACTAACAGGGCTGCTACTCTGAAATCTGATCCCCAGGAATGGGGCTTATCCCCTGTCTCCCCTGCTCTCTGGCTGTGGGTCTCTGCTCCCTGGCTGTCGAGGGAGGCGGGGTTCTGTGCGTTTGTCGCGGGGGGAGGAGTCCCGAGCTAAGGGCGGGGCCTGCCGGGGGCTGCAGCTGGCGGGCCAGGCTCCTCCTGTCACAGCCCAGCCGGAAGGGAGCCGCAGCGAGCTTGGGGCGAGCGCCGAGCTTGGGGTGGGGAGGAAGCGAGCGCAGGCGAGCCCGCGGACACCCAGCGCAGGGAGCTCAGGTTCGGCGGCTCGGCTCCAAGCCCGGCGAGGCGAGCTTGCGGGCGGGCGAGGGAGCCCGCCGGGAGCCGCGGCCATGGCTCTTCCCGCGGGGCTCTGGGCAGCCTGGATCCAGCTGGTGCTGAGCGCCGGAGCCACCAGCCAGGTGAGGGGGGTGGGGGCTCCCGGGTTACGGGGCTTGGGGGGCAGGACGGATGTATGGGGGGGCAGTATGGACGGGGATGGGGGATGCTTGGTTGGGGGCGCACAGGCAGCGCCCTATGGAGGGTTTGCTGGGGAGGGGGCGTTGTTTCTGGGCAGCCATGAGAGGCCTGGAGGCGGGCGGGGTCAGATGGAGGCGGGGGGAAGCGAAGAGGGGTATAAATCACCCCACTTCCCTTACCTGGGGCAGGCCACGACATAGGCTAAGGGCCCCCCACGCCCCTGTGTGTAGTTGGGGATGGGTTTAGCGGGAGCTTTCCAGATATGACTGTTTGGGGGGGGGGGCGGAATGAGGCACAGAGGGACTTACCAAGGTCACCCCATGAGTAAGAGAGAGAATCCAAGAGTCCTGGCTCCCAGCCCCCTGCTCTAACTCACCAGACCCCAGTCCCCTCCCTGAGCCAGGAGAGAACCCAGGAGTCCTGCCTCCCACCACCCCCTGCCCTAACCCACCAGACCTCTTCCTCTCCCAGAGCCAGGAGAGAACACAAGAGTCCTGGCCCCTACTCTCAGGGGCCTGGTGCCCCATGCTATGTGGTCAGGGGGGTAGCAGCAGCGGTAGGTGATGCCCTGGACCCCAGGCTCCAGGTCTCAGTGCCCCCTTTCCCCAGGCGTTCCCCATGGCTCCGTTCTGGGACCCTGTGCTCAGGCCCCGCAACCCCACAGCATAGGATGGGCCTGGCCTGGAGCTGTCCTTTCACCCGCCATGAGAGTTTCCTGGGGAGGGTCACTGTGCCCCGTGCCAATGGGGCAGCCTTGTGTTTGGGGGAGGGGAGCCTACTTCCTTGGATGGCATGATCATCACTGAGCTGTGCCACCCCCCAGCCTGTGGGGCTCCAGCCCTGCACAGGGGAGCCCCCCTGGACATTAGCTGCTGCTGAGCTACCCCAAGGAGCCCCCAGTCTCTGGCGATGCGCCTGGCTGACCCCAGGCAGGCCTGGTTAGCACTCATGTCCCTGTTGTCACTGGCTGGCATGGCACATGGGGCAGCACCACAATGGCCATGCTTGTTCTGCTGCTGGTGGTAAGTGGGCCTTGTGCCCGCTGGGCTTCCCCTCCCCCCCATCATCCTGGGCACACAGCTCTAGCCCATGCCAGCCGATCTGGGTCAATCTAGGCAGAAGGGGAGCAATGGGAGCAGTCGGGGCCTGAGAACCTAGATTTCCCCCTCCCCCCACAATGCTCCATCATGCAAGGCAGCACCAAGGGACAGATGGGGGGGGGGGGCAATGCCCCATGAGCGCTGCAGGAGGGGAAGGATAGGGAACCCCCTGCTGGTGCAGGGTCCCTCTGCCCTGCTGTGCCCTGTCTCTGGGAGTTTTACCCCCCCTCCCCCATGTTCAGTGCCCTGCTGCTCTTGGGTTGATGGTTAGGGCCTGGTCTTTGGAGGGGTCGGTTCTGGTGCCCAGCCCCCCACTCAACCCCTAGACCCCTCTCCCCTTCCAGAGCTGGAATAGAACCCAGGAGTCCTGTCTTTTGGCTCTGGGCCCCTTGATACCAGAAAGCCAAACTGGATAGAGGTGAGGAGGGCCGGATGGGGAGCCAGGACTCCTGGGTTCTTTCCTTGGCTCTGGGAGGGGAGTGGAGTCTAGGGGTTAGAGCAGGAGGGCTCTGGGACAGGACTCCAAGGTTCTATCCCAGCTCTGGTAAGGGAGTGGGGTAGAGTGCCATAACCTCTATTCCAGATGTGTGTGTGGGGAGGGGGTTGTTCTGTAGTGGGGGATGTTGCTCCCCCCGTGGCTACCTTTGCTCCCCCCATGAATTTGGGGAGATCCCTCGGTCCTATGTTCTTGCCAGTTACTACCCGCCCCCGCCTCCCCCAGCTTGCCATCTGGAGCCTTAATGTACTGATGGATGTAGCATGGATAATTCATGGGCTGGAGGGGGAGACAAGGAGCGGGGATGGAGGGGGGTGAGGGAGGGACAGAAAGTAGGGGAAAGGGTGGATGGGGTGGGAAGGGGATGGGTAGGGGGCACAGCTTGTAATTTTCACCCTCACTGCCTCCGTTCCTTCTGTTGTCCCCCTCCTGCTGCATTAGCTGCCATCCCATTAGCTGCCCCATGCAGCATCTAACCCCCTTCTCACCTGCCCCAAGGCACTGGGCTGGGGGGAGGCTGGAGTCAGCCCAGGCTAAATCGCGGCAGCTGCTGAAAAGCCGGAGTGAGCGGCTTAGCCAGGGAGAGCCGGGGTAATCCGGGCTGAACCAGGGCCAGCCCCCTCTGGCATCCCCCACCAGCGCCAGCCCTTCCCCTCCCCCACTGCACAGACACAGCCTCCTGCCCAGCCAGTGCCCTCCCCCTCCCCCCCACAGAGACACAGCCCCTGCCCCCATGTCCCTGCCCAGCCAGTGCCCCTCCCCAGGACACAGCCATATGCCCCCCCCCACCTCAGTGCTCCTCCCCCAGTGCATCGACACAGACCCCTGCCCCTCCTGCCAGTTCACCTCCTCCACAGAGACACAGCTCCCTGCCCCCCACTTCCCTCGCTCATCTAAGTGCTCCCCATCTTCCATGCACCACACAGAGATAAGGGTCACCCTACTGGGGTGGAGAAGGGAAACACTCTGCACCCCTCCCCCCTGAAACCTGATACTTACCCAAGTGGGGGCTAAGAAAGGAAGAGCCCTCCTGATACATATGGGGGGGATCTGTGGAGGCCCCCCAAAATCCTGGGGTCTCTGATCTTTCCTGGGGCATCTGAGCTCGGGGCAAGGGTGAGGCCCCTGGGATTATGGCCCAGTGCCACAAAACAGGGCAGAGAATCCTGACCCGCAGCCCCCGCTAGCCCAGCCCTGTCCCCCACCGCTCTACCAGTGCCCCTCACTCCCGACCCACAGGCCCCGATAGCCTAGCTCTGCTGGTGCGCAGCCCCGTGGCTACCCTGGCAGGGTCAAGAATGAGTCCTTTGTTGTTGTTTTGGTTGGGCCGGGTGAGGCTGTGAAAGGCGGTTTGTTAAAGGGCCAAGGCTGGCACTGTGCCGGGCGGGGGCAGGGATGGCACCTGGTTCCTTGGTCCCAGGGCTCCATGGGGAAGGGGGAATGACCCTCATGCCCTGCTAGGAGCCGTCTTCCCTGGGAAAGATAGGGGGGTATTGGGGAAAATGGGGGGGGCGGGGATCCCATTTCCTCAGCAGTGATGAGAGGTAATGGTGGGGTATGGGGGAATGAGAGGGGGAGGGGCTGGGATGGGGGGAAGGAGGGTAAGGGGAGGGAGGGCTGGGATGGGGGAGGGTGATCCTGAAGGGGGTTATGTGCGGGGGAGGGAGAGGATGATAGGGGGAGGGTTATTTAAAATTCCTTCTGGGAGACGGTCTCCATGGCGACCAGGAAGATCGGGCAACTCCATGGGGAGCAATTACCGCAGCAACAACATCCCTGTGGTTGCTTGGGAGAGAGAGAGAGAGATGGATGGGGGGGGCATGAATGTGTCACTGAACCACCCCCAGGGGCCCCCCAGCTCTGACAGAGCCCCCAAACCTGACCCACAGCCCTCCAGCTGCTGACCTAGAGGGAGAAGCCTCCGTGTCCCATTCCCTGCCCCCCTGAGCCAGCCAGTCCCTGCCCTGAACAGATCGCAGCTGGTGCCCCCTCAAGGGGAAAGGCCCCGAATCCTGCCCCCGTCCTCAGGGGACAATGTGGGGGGACAGCTGGGCTGGTGCAGTCGGGCTTGTACTGCCTGCGTCCCCAGGCCCCGGGTTCAGCCTCTGTTCAGTGCACACCAAAGGGGAAGGGGGCAGGATCAGCTGGGAGCCCAATCTGGCTCCAGGATCAGGACCAGGGCTCCCCCACCTGGCCACAGGCAGCTGGCATCTCCTGCTCTCATCCCAGCAAGACAGGCAGGGATGGCATGTCTGGCGCGTGCAGTGGGGTTGAGTGCGGCAGGGGCAGGGCAGGCTGGGCACTCATCCCTCCCCTCATGGCATGGCGAGGGTGGAGCAGTCCAAGCACTAACCCCTCCCCCTGTGGCTGGCACTGGGCAATGGCGGGGGTGGGGCAGGCCAGGTGCTAACCCCTCCCCGCCAAGGCAGGTGCTGGGCATGGTGGGGATGAGGCTGGATGGGCATTAACCCCTCCCCCTGTGGCAGGCGCTGGGTGTGGCAGGGGCACCTGTGTCCGAGCCCCAGGTGGCCGTGTTCTGTGGGAAGCTGACCATGCATCGAAACCTGCAGACGGGCGGGTGGGACCCCGATGCTGCCGGCGCCCGCAGCTGCTTCCGCAACCGCCAGGAGATCCTCGCCTACTGCCAAGAGGTACCTGCCCCACAACTCCCCCTGCCCCACGGCTCCCCCACAACCCATGGTCTCCCCCTGCACCCTCTGCACTTGCACCCTGCCAGGAGATCCTCGCCTACTGCCAGAAGGTACCCACCCCCTCTCTCCCACCCTCCCTGCCACCCCCCTACCCCAAGCAGCTTCACACTTGCCCTCTCCCAACAGCTGCTTTTCCATGGTCTGTTCCCCCCCAGTGATGGGGTCTCCCCATGCTGCGTTCTTCACACAACAGTGCAAAGGGCTGAAAGATATTTGGAGGTGGGGGACTGATCCGTCCCTGGGGGAGACCCAGGGGTGAGGAAAAAGGGGCAGAGACCCCTATTGAATCCCTGCTGCCCCATGGTTCCTCCCCTCAGCCCCTGCTGTCTGCCTCCATCTTTGGGGGGAGGGGCAGGATTTTATACCCCTATTGACCCCACCGGCGATAACTGCCTGCCCCCCGTCTGCCCCACAGGTGTACCCCGAGCTGCAGATCACCAATGCAGTGGAAGGCACCCAGCCAGTCACCATCGACAACTGGTGCAAGAAAGGACGTCCCCAGTGCACGGGGCATCGGCACATCGTGGTGCCCTACAGGTGCCTGGGTGAGTGAGGTCAGGTGCAGGATGCCTGGGTTCCATCCCTGACTCTGGGAGGGGACTGAGGTGGGTAGAGTGGGGGGCCAAGAGCCAGGACTGCTGGTTTCTCTCCCCAGCTCTGGGAGGGAAGGAGGGTCTGGGGTTGCAAACAGGGTGTGTGGGGGCCATGTTGACCCTGTGTGTGTGTGTCATCCCCCTCTCACCCCTCCCCTCCCCGCACCAGTGGGTGAGTTTGTCAGTGAAGCTCTTCTTGTGCCTGACACCTGCAAGTTCCTGCACCAGGAGAAGATGGATTCATGCGAGAGCTATGTCTACTGGCACGGCGTGGCCAAGGAGGTGAGTGTGGGCAGGGGTGCCAGAAGACCCCCATGTCACCCCCAGGCTGCCAGTGCACGCCCCTTGCGGGCTCCAGCGTGTACCACTACCTTCTGGGAGAGTTGGGGTGGGGCTTCTTGGGAGATACCACTCTCATGTGGGGTAGGCAGGGGTTCAGGACAGACAATTGGGGGGAGGGGGGTTGAGAGATACCACTGCCATCTGGGGGAAGGGGTTCTTGGGAGATAATATTCTCATCTGGGAGGGAATTCTTGGGAGATACCATTGCCATTTGGGAGCAGGGAGTTTTGGGGAGATATCGGGGGGGCAGTTTGTGGAAGATACCACTGCTATTAAGGGGAATATCATTGCCATCTGGGAAAGGTCTAGTGCAGGGGTTCTCAAATTGGGGGTCGGGACCCCTCAGGGGGGTCACAAGGTTATTACATGGGGGGTCGTGAGCTGTCAGCCTCCACCCCAAATCCCGCTTTGCATCCAGCCTTTATAATGGTGTTAAATTAAAAACACCTTTTTATATATTTATAAGGTGGGTGGTTTGCTATGTGAAAGGGGTCACCAGTACAAAGGTTTGAGAACCACTGGTCTAGTGGGATACCATGGCCATAAGGGAGGGTAAGTCTGAGGACATACCATTGCCGTAGGGGAGTGGGCAGTTTTCAGGACATACCATTGTCAGGGGGGAATTTGGGGGAAAATATTGTTGCTATTAGGGGGTGTTAGGAGATACCACTGCCGTTGGGAGGGGGAGCTCTCAGGAAATACCATTGCTATTGAGGAGGAGTTATTGGGAGATACCACTGCCCTGGAGGTAGGCAGCGAGGTGCTTGTGGATATACCAATGCTGGATTGTGTAGGGGTGTCTAATGCTGCTCCCCCACCTCCCCCAGGCCTGCAGCAGCGAGGGACTGGAGCTGCACAGCTATGGGATGCTGCTGCCCTGTGGGGCTGACCGCTTCCGGGGCGTGGAGTACGTGTGCTGCCCCTCACTCCCCCTCCCTGTCCGGCTGGAGGAACCCACCCCGGTCCCACACAACATGGCCCACCTGAAGGAAGAGCCCAAGCACAGGTGAGGGGACGTATAGGGCACTGTCATAGGGGAGCTTGCACCCTGCCTCCTTTGCTCGGGGCACTGCTGCAAGGGAAGCTCACAGCCACCCCCTTCTCTTGCGGCTTGGGGCACTGCTGTGAGGGAAGCTCACAGCACCTCCATCCCCTGCGGCTCGGGGCACTGCTGCAAGGGAAGCTCACAGCACCTTCATCCTCTGCGGCTTGGGGCACTGCTGTGAGGGAAGCTCACAGCACCCCCATTCCATGCAGCTCAGGACACCGCTGTGAGGGAAGTTCACAGCCCATCCCTGATTCTTGCCCCTCAACCCCACTGTAGTGAGAGGCTCCCAACAGGCTGGGCCCCCATGGAAGAGGAGACGCTGGAGGCAGATGGGGATGGGGAGGAGGATGTTGAGGAGGAGGAGGAAGAGAACGAAGGCCCCAGGGACAGTGCAGCCGACACTGACCCCTTCCCGGCCACCTGGGATGACTATTTCGTGGAGCCCGGTTACTACGATGACAGCGTCACCCAGACCACCATCACCACCACCACGCGGACCACCGAGGAGGAGGGCAAAGGTGAGACCCAGTCCCCGGGCAGGGGGCAGCTGCATGGGGTGGAGGGGGTGGCTGTCCACAATCCTCCAGGGCAGATGACTGTAGGGACAGAGCTGGAAGTTTCCCACAATCTCTTGGGGCTGGACCCTTCTGGGGAGGGGATGGGGGCTTCCCAGAATCCCCTAGAGCAGGGTGCTGCTGGCAGTTTCCCAGAATCCCCTGGGGCAGGGTGCAGCTGTGCTGACCCTTTCAGGCAGGGTGGGAGTTCCCAGGCAAAGGGGGATGGCACAGCCTGGCATGGAGCTGATGCACCTGCGGATTGGGGGCGGGAGATGAGATGCTCAGCTGCCTGGGCTGTTTTCATCTCCTCCTCACATCACAATGCGGCTCCTGTTCTGCGTGGCACAGTGCCCAGCTGTGCCAGGCTGAGAGGCAGCCGCTGGAGACCCTCCACCCCGCCTGGGCTCATGAGAAACTGCAGCCCAATGCCCCAGTGCAGTGCTAGGGAGCGCTCAGGTGCAGGGTTGGGGGCTCAGCAGAGGGCGCAGTGCTGTGGGGCAGGGGATCAGTGGGGGATGCTGTGCTGCAGGGGTTGGGGCTCAGCAGGGTGCACCATGCTGCGGGGAGTGGGGCAGGGAATCGGCAGGGTGCACCATGCTGTGGGGAGCGGGGGGCTCAACGGGGGACGCCGTGCTGTGTGGAGTGGGGTGGGGGCTCAGCAAGGGGTGCTGTGCTGCAGGGAGCCAGGTGGGGGTTCAGCAGGGGGCACTGTGCTGCTGGGAGGGGTTCGGCGGGGTGCGCCGTGCTGTGAGGAACGGCACAGGGGTTTGGCGGGGTGCACCGTGCTGTCGGGAGCGGGGTGCTCAGCAGGGGACGCCGTGCTGTGGGGAGTGTGGTGGGGGACACCGAGCTGTGGGGGCAGCAGGGCTCGGCAGGGGGCACTGAGCTGTGGGGCATGGCCCGATGGGGACTCATTAGGAGGTACCGAGCTGACAGCCCCTCTCCCCACAGCCAGCCCTACCCCGCACCCCACAGATGGCGTGGATATCTACTTCGAGATGCCAGGCGATGGGAGTGAACACGCCAACTTCCTGCGAGCCAAGATGGACCTGGAGGAGCGCAGGATGAAACAGATTAACAAGGTGCTTGGGGGAGGGACTCGACCCCCACATCCACCACCCTGCCCTCCCCCCTTGTTTTTTCCCAGCACGGTAGCTCACACATGGGCTCCGCCCCCATGTCATCCGTGTCTGTAGGGGTCTCTCCGTGGCCAGTTCCACATGGCCAGGGCTGCCCGCAACTCACCTGTCAGCAGGTCCTGTCAGGTTCTGACCCCCTTGCTGCCATGGGGGCATGTTACCATGTCTGTATGTGGCCCGTGTGCCAGCGAGCATGGAGAACGCGCCCCGTCCCCAGCGGGACTGTGGAGCTTGCAAGCCTGGGGGATGCAGGCTGACGACAGGCAGGGTGCTGGATGTAGAGCCAGCCCCCCAATTCATCCCCGGTTCCCCCCAGGTGATGAAGGAGTGGGCCGAGGCGGACAACCAGGCCAAGGAGCTACCCAAGGCTGACCGGCAGGCGCTGAATGAGGTGAGACCCATGTCTGCTGGGAGAGCAGGGTGGGGCTGCCCCCACAGGTTCATGACCCCGCCCCCTCCCTGGCCACTCCCTCCCGACACCCAGGGCTGTCCCACAGCCTCCCTAGGGTGGCACCAAGTCTGCCTGAGGGGTTGGGGTTCCCCACTCATTTGTCCCTGCCCCACTGGTGCCCCTCACTTCTCCCCTATGGGTTCCTGGCCCCGCCCCCACTGACTAGCCTCTCCTCCTCTGACCTCCCTGGTCTCACCCATTTGAGTTCTTGACCATGGCCCCACTGCCTCCCTGCTCCTCCCCAGGGAGGGTTCCCGGCCCCACCTCCAATAATCTTCCCCCTGGATTCTCAGCTCTGCCCCCTTGAGGGCTCCTCACCTGGCCCCCGCTGACCCCCGGCCCCTCCCCACACAGCATTTCCAGTCTATCCTGCAGACACTGGAGGAGCAGGTGGCGGGCGAGCGGCAGCAGCTGGTGGAGACACACCTGGCCCGGGTGGTGGCCCTGCTCAATGACAATCGGCGCGTGGCACTGGAGAGCTACCTGAGCGCTGTGCAGAGCGACAGCCCGCAGGTGGGCCAGGCGGCCTGGATCCGGGGGGGTGGGAGGGGAGGTCAGCCTAGAATGGGTTCTAGAACAGGAGTGCCAATTGGTTTGCCCTGGATTGGCTGCCCCAGCAAAGTGCTGCATAGGTTGGTGGGATGAGCCAGTCTAGAAGGGGTTCTAGGGTAGGAGCACTGATTTGCCAGCTCTGACTCCTCCTCTCTCCTGTATTTGGCTGCCCCCATTAGAGCAAGTGTTGTGTGGATTAGTGGGAGTGGGTCAGTCTAGAACTGGTTCTCAAACAGGTTCTAAAGTTCAGATTTCTATTGCCTCTGCCTCTCCCCTGTGATTGGCTGCCCAGCCAGAGCAAGTGCTGAATGTATTGGCAGGGGTGGGCCAGTCTAGAATGTGTTCTAGAGTAGGGGTGCTGATTGGCCAGCTCTGACTCCACTTCTCCCCTGTGACTGGCTGCTCAGCCAGAGCGGGTGCTGCCGGCGCTGAAGCGGTACATGCGGGCGGAGCAGAAGGACCAGCGACATACGGTGCGGCACTACCAGCATGTCCGTGCCGTCGACCCCGAGAAGGCCGAGCAGATGAAGTTCCAGGTGGGGACACCCCCCCCCCCCGCAACCCCTCCCCCCGTGCCCTCAACCATCCCCCACCCCCGGTGGTCAGGGGAGGGGAGCGCCTGTCCTAACAGCCCCCCCGTCTGTCTGTCTCCTCCTCCATCTGTCCCCAGGTGTATACCCACCTGCACGTCATTGAGGAGCGCATGAACCAGAGCCTGGCCCTGCTCTACAAGAACCCTCAGCTCTCTGTGGGGTTGCGGGACCAGATACGTACGTATCCCGACGGCCCCTCCCTTGACAGGCCTTCACCTGGCTCTCCGCGGGGCTGTGGGACCAGATATGTGTATACCCCCACGGCCCCCTCCCCCGGCTCTCCACAGGGCTGTGGGACCAGATACATACGTACCCCAACGGCCTCTCCCCCCATCAGCCTCCCCCGGCTCTCCATGGGGCTGCAGGACAAGATACGTACATACCCCGACGGCCCCTTCCCCCAGCTCGCTGTGGGACCAGATACACATGTACCCTGCAGCCTCTCCCCCAGCTCGCTGTGGGACCAGATACACATGTACCCTGCAGCCTCTCCCCCAGCTCTCCGTGGGGCTGCGGGACCAGATACATATGTACCCTGACAGTCCCCATTCCCCTCGGCTCTCCACAGGGTTGTGGCACCAAATACATATGTACCCCGTCAGGCCCTCACCTGACAGCCCCATCGCCTGGCTCTCTGTGGGACCAGATACATCAGTACCCTGATGGCCCTTCCCCCAACAGGCCCCTCAACTCTCTGCAGGGCTGCGGGACCAGATACATAAATACCCCAGCAGCCCCCTGATGGCCCAGGGCCCCTGACATCCCTCCTCCCTGACAGTCCCCCTGGCTCTCCATGGGACTGAGGAACAAGATACGTACAAACCCCGATGGCCTATCCCCCCAACATCTCTTCTCCCAATGCCCCCCCCCAATGTACCCAGCTTCCCAAAGGCCTCTGCCTCTGATGGCCAGTGTCCCCGATGGCCCGGCCCCACCAATGCTCCCTTCCCCTTACATTGCCTTCCCCCAACGACCCCCCTCAACATCCCCATCACCCACCCCTGGCTCTTGGGGGGCGATGGGACCTGTGTGTACCCCCTGCCAACTCCACTCCCAATACTCCCTCCCCACCCCTCCCCCATGACACCCACCCCACCAACTAGGTGCGTGTTCTGCCCTTGCCTGGCTCTCAGAGGGGCTGTGGGAGCTGGCTTATACGTACCCCACACCCAGGGGCAGCGAATTGTATGGGTGCCCTTGTTCCACCAATATGAGAGCACAGGGGCCCGGCTCCACCAAAGTTCGGGGCCAGGTCTCTTCCCCAGCCCCACCTGCCGTCCCTGGGCAATTTAAAAGGGCCTGGGGCTAAGCCCGCTCCATTTCCAGAAGCAGCTGGCACATCTCTGTGGCCCCAGGGGGATGGGGTGGCTCTGCGTGCTGCCCCCACCCCAAGCGCCGACTCTGCCAAAATGGCCAATGGGAGCTATGGGGGGTGGTGCTTGCGGGCGGCAGCACGTGGAGACCCCTCTGGCCTCCCACCTAGGAGCTGCTGCCAGAGGGGGTACAGGTCACTTTCAGGAGCAGCCCGAGGTAAGTGCTGTACCCCTCACCCTCCCCTGCACCCCAACCCCCTGCCCCAGCCCAGACCCTGCCCTCCCCATCCCCTCATGCACCCTGCATCCTCTCCTGCACCCCAACCCCCTGCCCCAGCCCAGACCCCGCTCCCAAACTCTCTCCCAGAGCCCACACCCCCTCCTGCACCCCAACCCCCAGCCCAGAGCCTGCATCCAAACTCCCTCCCAGAGCCCGCACCCACTCCTGCACCCCAACCCCCAGCCCAGAGCCCGCACCACCCAAACTTCCTCCCAGAGCCTGACCCCTTTACACCCAAACTTCCTCCTAGAGCTTTAGGCAGGGGTGGGGCGGGACTTGGACCCATTCTGGGTGCCACCAAAAATTATATAAACCTGCCACCTCTGCCCACACCCATCTGGGATGCCTCCTACTCCTCACCCTTCCTTGCCCCCCTCGTGCTCAGCTCTGGGAGGGGAGTGGGGTCTATTGAGTTAGAGCAGGGAGGCTGGGAGCCAGGACTCCTTGGTTCTATCCCTGGCTCTGGGAGGGGAGTGGGGTGTGACGGGTTCGGTCACAAAGACCCTCTTGGGACTCTTACCTGATGTATTTAAACTACTTCTGAACCCGTTTTCCCAGCTAGTTTGGGACTCCAGAACCCTGCCATGTTGAGCCAGACATGCTAGTCTGCTGCAACACAGACCCAGGTCTGGTCCATGCCCCCAAAGCTGCAGACTTTAACCAAAAACTGCTCAAGTCACCTATCTCCAGCACCCAGGCACCTAGTTCCCAATGGGATCCAAACTCCAAATAAATCCGTTTTACTCTGTATAAAGTTTATACAGGGTAAACTCATAAATTGTTTGCCCTCTATAACACTGATAGAGAGAGATGCACAGCTGTTTCCCCCCCCCCCCGTATCAATCACTTACTCTGGGTTAATTAATAAACAAGTGATTTTATTAAGTATAAAAAGTAGGATTTAAGTGGTTTCAAGTAATAACAGACAGAACAAAGTAAGTTACCAAGCAAAACAACAAAACACGCAGGTCTAAGCCTAATACATTTAAGAAACTGAATACAGGTAAATCTCACCCTCAGATGTTCCAATAAGCTTTTTTTTAAATAGACTAGACTTCTTTCTAGTCTGGGCCCAATCCTTTCCCCCGGTACACTTCTTGTTAGTTCCGGCTCAGGTGGTATCTAGGGGATTTCTCATGACTGCAGCCCCCTTTCTTCTGTTCCTCCCCCTTTCTTCTGTTCCACCCCCTTATATATCTTTGGCACAAGGCGGGAATCCTTTGTCTCTCTCTGGGTTTCCACCCCTCCGTCTAAATCCTTCTAAATGGAAAAGCACCAGGTTTAAGATGGATTCCAGTAGCATGTGACATGTTCACATGTCCTGTGAGACTTCATTAATCACTGGCTGTCACACAGTAAGGCTTACAAGTAAACAGAGCCATTTACAACCAATTGTCCTAGCTAATGGGAGCCATCAAGATTCCAAGCCACCATTAATGGCCCACATTTTGCATAGTTACAATAGGACTTCAGAGTAATACTTCATATTTCTAGCTTTAGATACAAAAATGATGCATACATAGAAATAGGATGATCACACTCAGTAGATTATAAGCTTTGTAATTATACCTTACAAGAGACCTTTTATATGAAGCATATTCCAGTTACATTATGTTCACACTTGTTTGCACGCCATATGTTTTATGGAAATATGCTATGTCACATGGGGTTTAGTGGTTAGAGTGGGGGGGCTGGGAGCCAGGATTCCTGGGTTTTATCCTGAGCTCTGGGAGGGGAGTGGGGTCTAGTGGTTAGAGCAGGGGGCCAGGTTCCCAAGAGGTGGTGGGGATGCTTCTTGCTGGGGAAGGTCTCTCCCTGCTGTGACCCGTGTCCCCTGGTCTCTTCAGAGGAGCTGCTGCGGGCAGAGCGGGCAGGGACCAGCAGCCTGCTCACCACGTCCATCTCCGAGACACGCACCACCGAGGAGTTCCTGCCGCTGGACAGCAGTGAGGACCTGAGCCCCGAGGACCATCCTGACCACCTGGGGGCTGGGGACTTCTTCCAGGGGGAAGGTGAGGGGGTGGGGCCAGAACCTGCAAGGGCAGAGCCAGAGCCTGTGGGGGTGGATCTCATAAGGGTGGGGCCAGAGCATGTGGGGCAGGAACTGATGGGGAGTCCACAACCTGCTGGGACAGGATTAGAACCTACAGGGCTGGGACTGTAGAGAAGGTGAAAGGACAAGGCCAGAACCTTTGAGGGTGGGGCCATGACTCATGGCATGAGGCCAGAACCCAAAGCATCAGGCCAAGGGCAGGGAAGGAACTAAAACTGGTGGGAGAAGTGCTGTGGGGCAGGGAGGGGGATTTGAAGGGGATACCCCCCCGATGTGCCTGTACCTACCCCAGGCTGTGGGGGTGGGGACGGGGACAGGGCAGTTTGTTTTCCATGGGGTGAGTCAGCATGGGCCCCCCAGTTCCCACCTCAACATGTCTGTTGTCTCTGCTCTGTGTCTCTTCCTGTCGCTCCCCCACCCCACGGGCCGTCTTCTTCCGCCACTCCCGTGGGGACCCCTCCTCGGCAGACTCCCAGCCAGCCACGAAGAAAGGTGAGTGCCTGGGGGTGGCCGACTGCACCCTGTCCCCTCGCAGGGATCAGCCTGCTTGACCTTTACTCGCCAGGACTACTTCCCCCACTGCCTACGTGACTCTTTTCTTCCCCACAGCCTCGGGGTTGGCGGCGGAGTATGACTACCTCACCAGCGAGAAGATCCCGTTGGGCAAGGATGAGCAGAGGGTGAGCAGGTCTGGGGACTCGGGGGCCACCCCACATTAGTAAGTAGGGGTGGGAGGGGAACAGCCGCTCTGGGATGCACAAGACCTTCCCCTGGATGGAATGAGGGCACAGCTTGACATGACCCCCCTCAGCTGGGGATGTGGGTGCAATGCATGATGGGAGAGCAGCTTGATGTGACTTCCCATGAACGGAATGAGGGCACAGTGCATTATGGAACACATGATTTCCTCCAAGGGTAGGTCTATACTTAACTCTGGGTCTGGCGGTAAGCAATCGATCTTCTGGGATCGATCCCGGAAGTGCTCGCCGTCGACGCCGGTACTCCTGCTCCGCGAGAGGAGTACGCGGAGTCGACGGGGGAGCCTGCCTGCCGCATGTGGACCTGCGGTAAGTTCAAACTAAGGTACTTCGACTTCAGCTACGTTATTCACGTAGCTGAAGTTGCGTATCTTAGTTCGAAGTGGGGGGTTAGTGTGGACCAGGCCCAAGACTATGATGACAGTGTGTAAGGGGAATGCGGCTAAGCACCATTTACCCACAATACTTGGCACCCTATTGCCATGGAGGGATAGGTGTCCCCTCTCAGCTCTAATGTGTGTATCCCATCCCCCCGCCCCCAGGTAAACATCTCCGTGGGGGACATCAAAGAAGTGGTGTACAAGTCCCCGGAGATCCAGCGCGACGAGCTGGTAAGCAATTGCGACATCCGCAACGGCAGCACTGCCTCCCTCCACCCCACCATGTACACCCCCCATCCGTGTCCCCCTGCATTGCTGTCTCCCCACCGCCCCCACCACTGCACCCCACAACTGTGTCCCGCTGCAGTGCTGCTTCCCCTCTGCTGTGTGCCTGCAACTGTGTCCCCCTGCAGTGCTTCCACCCTTCAGCCCCGCTCCACCGTGTGCATTTTGAAACTGTATCCCTCTGTAGTTCTGCCTTCTCATGGCCCTGCTGTGTGCGCTCCGCATTGCAGTCCCCCTGTGGTTCTCCCTTAAGTAGGGTTACCGTATTTTAATTTAAAAAAAGGAGGACACTCCACGGGGCCCCGGCCCCGCCCCAACTAAGCCCCTTCCCTGGCCCCGGCCCTGCCCCAACTCTGCCCCCTCCCCTGAATGCTCCGCCCCCTGCTCCTCCCCCTCCCCTGCTTCCTGCAAATCAAATGTTCACTGGAAGCCTGAAACAGGGAGGCAGCAGGTAAGCTGGGGCTGGGGCGGGGTGCGGTGCTCCCCTGGCCGAGCGACTCCCTCTGGTGGCTGGCCGGCCCAGGCCAAGAGGCTCTGGCCCCGGTGTTTCCTGCTGGGCTCGGCTTGGGTCCTGGGGTGCCGGCCCCTGGCCCCGCACCTCCGGCTGTGGCCCCCGGCCGAGCACCGCCGGGCCCTCCCTCCCTCCCTATTTTCCCNTATTTCCCAGACATGTCCGGCTTTTGGGGATTTCCTCCCAGACGGGGATTTGAGGCCCAAAAAGCCGGACATGTCCGGGAAAATCCGGACGTATGGTAACGTTACCCTTAAGCCCCTCCACTCCTGCGCGTGCACACAGCTATGGACACTCTACCACCATGTTCCCCTTTGCATTGGTGCCCTCAGAGCTGCGTGCACCCTTCAACTTGCTTCCCCCTCCCCCTGCGATGGTGCCTCCTGCTCACTTGCCCCCTCCATCACTACTGGATGCAATCCCCATCCAGTAGCACCTCCTCCCATACGCACTGCTGAGTGCATTCCCCATCTGCAGTCGCAGTCCTTCTGCTGTGCACCCCCAGATGCTGCAACCTTGCCCTTGCCCCATCATGAGCCCTAGAAAGTCTAAGGTGTCCCTGACAACCTGCACCACCCCCCACCGGGGGGATGGGGGGTAAAACTAACCTGAACCCTAAACTGGGGCTCCTCCCTCTAGGGCTGTGGGACCTGCCCCTCCTTGGTAAGCCCCCCAGCCTCCCTCAGTGAGTCTACCAAGAAAGGGGAAGGAGCACATGACTCTCTCTGTCCCCCACAGGAGCCGGACACCCTGGTAACCATTAACAGGGGTGCCCTGATTGGCCTGCTGGTGGTAGCAGTGGCGGTCGCCATGGTGATCATTATCAGTCTCCTGATAGTTCGCCGGAAGCCCTACGGGACCATCAGCCACGGCATCGTCGAGGTGACGACCCCTTCAACCCCTCACAGGGACCGCTGTCCTCATAGGACACAGGGTGGGGTGGCACAGCCAGGCAGAGCCAGAGATGGAGCCCAGGTGTCCTGGCTCCCAGCTCCCCGCCTTGCTCTGACCTACTAGACCCCACTTTCCTCCCAGAGCTCAGGACAGACCTAGGACAGCTCCCAGCCACACTGTACTGCCTCCTAGCGATGGGGTTTGGGAGCAGTCACCCTAAATCTTTTCATTTGTGGGAAAAGGGGGCGGAGCCTCCAGCACCCCTAACTATAGGTGCCGACTCCATGGATACTCCGGGGCTGGAGCACCCACAGAGAAAAATTGGTGAGTGCTGAGCACCCACCGGCAGCTCACCGCCCCGCCCCCCTGCTCCAGCTCACCTCCACGAGCATGCTGCCGTGTCCTGCTTCTCCCTCCCTCCCTCCTAGCGCTTGTGCCGTGAAACAGCTGTTTCGCGGGGCAGGGAGGAAGGGGGGAGGAGGGGGAACGCGGCACACTGGGAGAAGAGGTGGGGCCGGGGTGGGGATTTGGGGAAGAGATCCAATAGGGGCAATGAGGGGGTGGAGTTGGAGTGGGGACTTTGGGGAGGGGGGTGGAATGGGGCGGGGCCAGGGGCAGGGAAAGGGTGGAGTCGGGGCAGGGGCTATGAGCCCTGATTGGCGCTAGAGAAAGTTGGCGCCTATGCCCCTAACCTCTGTGTCTCTGTCTATCCGTCCCTGGGGCAGGTGGACCCTATGGTGAGCCCCGAGGAGCGGCAGCTCAGCAAGATGCAGAACCACGGCTACGAGAACCCCACCTACAAATTCTTCGAGGAGATGCATTGAGAGGCCGGCTGCACCATGGGTGGGAGGGGCAGTGGGGGGGACATGGCGTGAAGCATTTACAAACTGCTACCCCTCCCCTAACACTGACAGGAGAGGATTAAACCCCCTTCCCCCCTCATACCTTCCCGTCCCATCTCCCCTTCACCCACTGTCCCCCCACAATGCTACCTAGCCCCCCCCAATGTGTCCCCCTCCAATGTTCCCCAGCCCCCCACAACCCTGCCCCTAGTGCTCCCCCAGTCCCTTTCCCATTCTGGTTTCTAAACAGCCCACGCTGCCCCCATGGAATCATGTCCCTACAATGAGGGGGGCTTTGGGTGTGCTGTAGCAGGGGTGTGGTGGGGGGGTCAATCCCATCAGCTGGGCTGTGGGGGGTGTTCAGGGAGGTGTTTTTTCTAGGTGTTTCAAATGTGTGCACATGCACACAAGACCGTAACTACACACAGCAACCTACCAATGTGCACCCTCTCGTACGTGCAAGGCTATGACCTACGTCTACACAATTCAGACATGGCACCATAACCTACATCCAACACCCAGCCCTACACACAGCAACACTTGTGTCCAAATCCACGTGCTGTTAGGTGCACACATACACACATGTCCCTCACTAGCTGTACTTAGTATCAGAGGGGTAGCCGTGTTAGTGTGTATCAACAAAAACGAGGACTCCAGTGGCACCTTAAAGACTAACAGATTTATTTGGGCATAAGCTTTCATGGATAAAAACCTCGCTTCTTCAGAGGCATGAGTGAAATACCTGTATCTGTAACTTTCACTCCACGCATCTGAAGAAGTGTTTTTTTACCCACGAAAGCTTATGACCCAATAAATCTCCCCAGACTCCTTGTTGTTTTAGCTGTACTTAATTTATTTCAAAGCTTGATTGGGGGAGGGGCGTTGGGGTGGGGAGCAGTGGGATAGGGTATATCCACTTCCCATGACTGGAGGGTTCGGTGTCTGGAGCAGGCAGGACTAGGCAGCGTTGCCCTGGGTCTCTCCAGAGCCTACACTTGCCCCTTGCCCTGCCAGTAACTCCACACACGACTCCACAAACTCCCCACCCCAGTAAAATGGCTGAAATAGGATATACCACCTTAACTCCTGCAGTGAGGGGGGCAGTGGGGATATATCCTCATGCCAGCGGGGGGAGGGGGAGTTGGGATAGACCAGCGTGTCGCTGGCCGTTGGGGGGGGGGAGTGTATTGGGGACATACCACCTTACTCCCTAGGGGGGCGGGGGGAAGATGGGGTGGGGGTTAACAAAATAAAAAATGAGGGTAATTTATTTCCTCTGCGTAAAGCTGCGTGCACCCTGGGTTTTGTCCTTTGTTCCATCTGCATTTAGTGTCGGTAGAGTGACCAGACAGCAAATGTGAAAAATTGGGACAGGGGTGGCGGGTAATAGGAGCCTATATAAGAAAAAGACCCAAAAATCAGGACTGTCCCTGTAAAATTGGGACATCTAGTCAGCCTACGTAGCGGTAATGGAGCGTCAATGGTCCTGCGGTAATGGAGCGTCAATGGTCCTGCGATCAAGGGAGATCTTTGCTCTGGACTCGGTTTTATTGGGGGGAGGAGGGGCGAGAGGTTCAGCTGGGAGGAGTTTGACAAAACACCTGCTGCATTTGGGGGGTGTTCGGGATATACCATAGTGCCACTGGTAAAAGGGCACAGGTTGATACAGTCGGGAGCTACCATTTTACATCTTCAGGCAGAAGGGGGCCTTTGGGATATACCATCTTATCCCCTTTAGCAGGGGGTTGCATTGTGGATTTACCATTTTATTCCCTTGGAGTAGAGGAGTTGCCTTAGGGATTTACCATTTTATCCCCTGGAGTAGCGGGGGCATGGGGTTTGCAGGAGCTACACTATCTTCATCTCTGGGAGGGGGGAGATTGCAGTGACGCTGGCACCTCCCACCTGCACTCCTTAGGTGGGGGGCCAAACCAAGGATGATGGGGGCTTATCCCTCTAACTACCAGTGACACCCCAGAGGGAGGGATCCCCTTGATAATTCCACCCCCCCATATAGGCCCCCCAGTTGTTGGCATGCCGCTATTTTGCATGTCTGTGTTTAAAGAAGGGAGGG
>NC_048321.1:2668329-2674205 GCF_013100865.1 Trachemys scripta elegans
AGTAGGTGGGGGGGCTCAGCAGGGGGCGCCGTGCTGCAGGGTGCTCTCAGAGAGCCAAGACAAAACTTGTGAGTCCTAAGTCCCAACTCCCAGCCCCCCACTGCTCTAACCCGCTAGAGCCCACTCCCCTGCCAGAGCCAGGATAGAACCAAGGAGTCTTGGCTCCCAGCTCCAACCCACAAGACCAGGGGTGGGCAAACTTTTTGGCCCAAGGGCCACATCTGGGAATGGAAATTGTACAGCAGGCCATGAATGCTCACAAAATTGGGGGTTGGGGTGCAGGAGGGTGCCCTGGACTGGGACTCAGGTGTTTGGAGGGCAGGAGGGGGATTGGGGTGGGGCAGGGGGTTGGGGCACAGGAGGGGGACAAGGGTGCAGGCTCTGGGGGGTGCTTACCTCAAGCAGGTCCCAGAAGCAGCAGCATGTCCCTCCGGCTCCTATGCAGAGGCACAGCCAGGTGGCTTTGTGCGCTGCCCCATCTGCAGGTACCACCCCTGCAGCTCCCATTGGCCATGGTTCCAGGCCAGTGGGAGCTGTGGGGGCAGCGCTTGGGTCGGGGGTAGCATGCGGAGCCTCCTGGCTGCCCCTATACATAGGAGCCAGTGTGGGGACATGCTGCTGCTTCTGGGACCTGCTTGAGGTAAGCACCCCCCAGAGCCTGCACCCTTGTTCCCCTCCTGTGCCCCAACCCCCTGCCACACCCCACGGGAGACGTGTGGAGCAGGGCAAGCCCCCGACCCTGCTCCCTGGTGGAAGCTCAAGGGCCGGATTAAAACATCTGGAGGGCCAGATGCAGCCCCCGGGCCGTAGTTTGCCCACCCCTGCACTAGACCCCACTCCCCTCCCAGAGCAGGGGATATAACCCAAGAGTCCTGAATTCAGCAGTCATGAATCTTGGTACTTATCCTGCCACTAGCCTCCCACGATCATCACCCTCTACTCTGATGTGTGATGAGTTTACAAGACCTCAACCCATCCCCATTCACACAGCACCCTGGGTTTGGGGGTGGGGATCCAAGACCTCCCCTCCTCAGCTAGCTGCAAACAGGCCTGTACCTGAGCTGTGGCATGTTCTGTGCCAGGGTGAAAGGGCAGAGTCGGGGCCCTTCCCCTCTAGGGACAGCTGGTCCCACAGCGGGGCAATGGCTGACTCAGAGGAAAGAGCAATGGGGTGTTCCCAGCGCTACTGGACATGCTAAAGACAGACTGGGGCATGAGAACCATTGTGGTGTGCAGGGGCAGGCTCCCCATGGGGGTGCTTCCCCACAGTGGTGCCACTCCCCCCCTAGGGTGACCAGATGTCCAGATTTTATAGGGACAGTCCTGATATTTGAAGCTTTTTCCTATTTAGGCTCCTATTACCTCCCACCCCCATCCCGATTTTTCACCCTTGCTATCTGGTCACCCTACCTGCCCCCCCGCACCAGCCCGGCTACCAAACACAGCTCCTTCCCCAGCCCACCCACTGAAGGAGGGACCCATTAACCCTTTGGGGGCTGCAGGGCTGGGGGTGGAGCCTGACTGGGGTGGACAGGACTCTGGACCTCCTGCCTCCTGGCTGCTTCTCAGCCCAGCATGGGGCTTCCCTTGCTGGCTCCGCCCAGCCAGGTGGGTATAAAGGGGTGGCTGGCCCCAGCTGGGGCTGGAGCTAGTTATTGCAGAAGTGAGCAGCAGGTGAGTGGGGCTAGAGCCATGGTGTGGTGCGGCTGCTGTGGGCAGAGCAATTGGTGATGGTGAGGGTGAGCAGGGCTGGGAGCAGAGTAATGTGTGATGTGAGTGGGGGGATGAGGAGAGGGCAGGGGGATGAGCTAGGGTAATGGGTGAGGTGGGGGGCTGACAGGTGGGGGTAAGGAAGCAGGTGTATGGGGAACAGGTGGTGCTGATGAGTTGATAGCAGGGGGATGTACTGGGTGTGGGGGGCTGTGGGGCATGTAACAGGTGTTAGTGGGCATGTGAGGCTTGGAAGGTGCAGACCTCTCACTTCTAAGCTCTGGAAGCCCTCTGCTGTGAGCCAGGATTCCTGGGTTCCCTCCTTGGCTCTGGGAGGGGAGTGGGGGCTGATGGTTAGTGTGGGGAGGGGCTCTGGCTGGTGGGGGTGGGGGGGCTGAGTGTGCCTGAGAAGGGAATCTATAAAATGCGGGGGGGGAATGTAGGGCAGCTGGAAAAACCTGCTGGGCTCCCCTGGGGCCAGAAGAATCTGGCTGGGTGAGTCCCTGGGGTGGGGCTGCAGTGACCTGTAAAGCCCAGGACACACAAAGGACAATGAAGTTGGGGGAGGATTGGGATCTCTCTGGCCACTTGAGGGGCTGTGACCCCCAGGCCAGTGCTGTGCTGGGGGGTGGGGGTGCTATCCCAGACAGGCCTTGATGCCTCTGGCCCTCCCATTCCACTGGGTCTGGCCATGCTTGGTGGGGCTGGTTCTGGACTCAATGCAGGACAGTCTTGGTTCTGGGGGAGCTTCTGGGCCTGGGGATGAGGGGGAACAGAACTCCAGGCTCGCTTTGAGGCGGAAATTTGAGGCTTTGCATTTGCGGAAATTAGCAGCATATATTAGCCTGCCAATCCAGAGGCTCCCCCTGCAGGATTCGGGGTGGGGGGGCACTTGGTCTCTAAACCTTCTTGTCTGTTGCAGGGTCTGAGCTGGCAGAGCCCCCCAAAGGCAGAACATGGTGGAAAAAGGAAACCCCTTCATTGTGGGGGTGCTGATTCTGGGGAACATCATCATCCTGGTGAGGAGGTTTGGGGGGCTGCTAGACTGAGGAGTGGGGGGATCTGGGGGTTGGGGTGTTGGCTGCTCTGGGAAGGGGGCAAGGCTATTTGGGGGGACCTGGGGATTTGAATTTCATGGGGACCCCCACACAACTGGCTGGGTTGGCACTGTATGCCATGGGGGATTCAGGGGGCTGGGCCAGACTTGGGGTCCTAGGGAGATCACCCCCCTCCCCTAAACCCCTGCCCCATAGATGTGTGGCCTGAGTGCTGGGGGGTGGCTGCATGGGGGTGGGGTTTGGGGTGGGGTTCAGGGTCCCAGGGCTCACTCCCAAATCCAGCCCCCCAGATGTGCAGCATATGGGTGTGGTGGGGGGGCTGGGGTTTAGGGTCCTGGGGTTCACCCCCCCCCACCTCAGATGTATCCCATTGGGATGGGGTTTGGGGTCCCAGAGCTCAACCCGAACCCTGCCCCCAGATGTGTGGCATCGCGCTCTACGCAGAGACGGTTTGGGTCACGGCTGACCAGTACAAGGTTTACCCCATCCTGGGAGTGTCGGGCAAAGATGACGTCTATGCGGGTGCCTGGATCGCCATCTTCTGCGGCTTCGCCTTTTTCTGCCTTGGTGTCTTCGGCATCGTGGCCCTGGCCCGGGGCAGCCGCCTGCAGCTCATGCTGGTGCCTGTGGGGGAGGGAGAGCTGTACAGAGGGGTGCTGCTGTGGGGGGAGGGAAAGCTGTATGGGGGCATTGTGGGGCAAGAGGTGGCTGCTGGGGGAGGCACTGGAGGGTAGGAGGGTTGTGCTGTGGGGCAAGCGGCTGATGTGGGGTGGGGGCGGCCTCATGGTAGCCCTGACTGGGGGAGAGACCTAAGGGGGGGGGTTAGGGAGAGGAGGGTCCTGGGGACAGGGAGGGGGGAATCAATGAGGCATCCTGGCTGGGGGGGGCTCAGGGGTTCATGCCCCACAGCAGGGTCTCACAAGCTCTTATTCTCTCTTCCTCCCCTCCCTCCAAGTACCTGGTACTGATGCTGATCGTCTACATCTTCGAATGCGCCTCCTGCATCACCTCCTACACCCACCGTGACTTTGTGAGTGTGGCATCTGGACGCCGGGGTTCCCTCTGGGCGGGCTAGTGGGTAGAGCTGTGGGACTGGGGAACCAGGATGTCTGGATTCTATCCTGGCTCTGAGAGGGCAGAGGTGCTGGGGGGGGGAAGAGGCTGGGGGGACAGGCTGGGGGATGGGCCCATGAGGGTTTCAGCCTGGCTCTGCCCCCATGGGTCCCTCCTGCCCCCACAGGTGGTCTCCAATCACAGGATGGTCACCAAGCAGATGCTGACGTTCTACGCGGCCCCCACAGCCCAAGGCCGGGAGCTGACCCGCATGTGGGACCGGATCATGATGGAGGTGAGTCTGCCCCACCTTGGGACTCCACCCCTGGCAGGCAGCCAGCCCCTGGCCAGCCCCCTGCAGTCTCCCTTCAGCTGCTGTGAGCCCGTTTCCATGGTGACCCCTCCCCTGCAGTGTGGCACCCATTGAAAGGACTTGACCCCTTGCTGGATGCCCAGGGCAGCCTCCCACCTGCCTGGCTGGGCTCACTTGCTCTGGGTCCCCTCTTTTCTCTCCCCTCCCCCCCCAGCAGGGAGCAGGCATGGCCCAGCCAGGGGGTGCTACAGGTGTCCAGGTTTCAACTGTCAGAAGGGATCCTGGCGGCTCCAGTTGGGGATCCTGACTAAACCGTTACAAGTCCAGTTGGTGGCGCAGCAGGGCTAAGGCGGGCTCCCTGGGTCTGTGGGGCTCCCAGAAGCAGTGGCATGTCCCCATCCAGCTCCTACGTGTAGGGGCAGCCAGGGGGCTCTGCATGGTGCCCCCATCCCAAGTCCCGGCTCTGCAACTCCCATTGGCCAGGAACCACAGTCAATGGGAGCTGCGGGGGCAGTGCCTGTGGACAGGGAAGCGCACAGCGCCACCTGGCCGTGCCTCCACATAGGAGCCGGAGCGGGGACGTGCTGCTGCTTCCAGGAGCTGCCTGAGGTAAGCGTCACCTGGAGCCTGCACCCCTGATACCTTCCTGTGCCCCTGCCCCAGCCCTGATCCCTGTCCTACTCTCCAAACCCTCATTTCTCACTCCACCCCAGAACCTGCACCCCCAGCCAAGAGCCCTCACCCCCTCCTGTACCCCAAACCCCTCATCCCTGACCCCAGCCCCTGAGCCAGCCCAGTGAAAGTGAGGGTGGGGAGAGGCGGGGCTTCGGGGGAGGAGTGGGTCGGGGTGTTCGGTTTTGTGGGATTAGAAAGTTGGCAACCCTTGCTGGGAGGCTGGCGGGGGGGTGTTCTGATTGGTTGATGCCCACCCCAGGGATGAAAACCTTGGCTAGGAGAGCTAGATTAACTTGTCCCTTTGCAGCAGATGGGGGAGGGGGCCTGATCCTGGGCGGGGGGGGGGGGCTGTGCTCAGCTTTGTCCCCCCTATATTCATGGTGGGCTCTGAGGGTCAGGGCTGTCTGGTGGGGTGGAGGGGAGCCTGGCAGAGAAGGGTCTGGGAGGGGACCAGGCACACTGGGCCATGTTATCCATCTCTTCTCTTCTCTCCCCGCCCCCACTCCCCCAGCAACAGTGCTGTGGCGCGACAGGCCCCCTGGACTGGGTGAACCATACGTCCACCTTCCGCTCCTTCTACCCTGAGGGGCTGGCACCGTGGCCTTTCCTCTGCTGCAAGCGCGATGCCAACTTTGTCATCCTCAGCCCAGAGGGCTGTCGTGTGGGGCACGTGGATTATATCAACACCAAGGTAAGGAGTGCTCCTCAGCCCTGACCCACAGCCCCCTGCTAGCCCAGCCCTGGGCTCCCCCCAGCTCTGCCGGTGCCTCACTCCTGACCTGCAGCCCCCTGCTGTTCCTTGGCACCCAACTACTTGGCTCTGCCTTAGTCCTGGCTCCCAGCCCCTCCCTGATGTCCATCTGGGGGGCTCACAGCATCTGTCTCCCTAGGGCTGCTTTGAGCACATTGAGAATGCCGTCAACAGCTACACCTGGGGCATCTCCTGGTTCGGATTCGCTATCCTCATGTTCACGGTGGGTCTGAGCTCCAACTTGGGGGGGGGGGGGGGGAGTGTGGGGAGGGGGCCAGGGGGAATGAGGGGTCCTGCCTGGGGGGAGGTTCTGAAT
>NC_048321.1:2674305-2690216 GCF_013100865.1 Trachemys scripta elegans
GGGGGGAGGTTCTGAATCTTCAGCAGGTGGGATACCAAGGCAGATGGGCCTGGGGGGAGAAGGGGTTGGCAGGCGGGATACCAGGGCCAATGGGCCACTGGCCCACCTAGCTTGGTGGCCCATGATCTGAGGGTCTCTTTCTCCCTGCAGTGCCCAGTGATGCTCTTGGCCATGTACCACTACACCACGCTGTGATGCCCTCCAACACACACATTCCCTGCACTGCTGTGGGGCAGGGCTCCCTTGACCCACCACCTGCAGAGTCAGTGAGGGGAGGGAGCCAGCCAGCCCCACCCCCAGCCTATGTCTCAGAGCTGGGGAGACCAGCCTGGTGACCGCCTGCAACCCCCTCACTCCAGACACCGTCAGAGGGAGCTGATCACTGTTTAAAACACCCCCTGTGCCCTCTGATCTTTTAAAATGTCTCCATTAAACACCCTGAGAACCCATCTTGGTCTGTGTGGTAGTGGTGATGGTGGAAATGCTGGGGGGGTTGTTAATGTCCCCTGGCCTCTAACAGCTGGGTGCTGGTGTTTGGTTCATGGGGGAGGGGGAAGAAGTCCCCTTCCCCAGCAGCAGGGGCCCTGCCCCTTTGGATGGGAACAGCTGCTTTCTCTACTGTTAGGCAGGTTTGGGGGAGGTGGGCTTTACATACCCTTCCTGCTTGGCTGCCCTCAGCTGGGCTGTGAATTTTTCAGCAATGCCTTGGGCCTCCTTTGCTTCTGCGATGAGGCTAGTCCTGCCCCTCACTCTTACAGCTGGGCTGGGGTATTTGCGTGTACCCCCCCTCCAGGGGCAGAGCTGGTAGTTGCGGGCAGCAAGATGTTGGGGCTGCTGCCCCCTCGCTATCTTGTGCCAGGGGTGTCCCTTTGCTTGAGAGGGCTGGCCTAGAAACTCTGGCTCCCCCAGGCTCCCTTTTCTGCCCTGCCACTGCAGATCACTTGCCCCATGTGCTGCTGGGTGCTACCCAGGAGGGCTCAACCCCTCTTGGGAAGGTGGATGGGAGCAGCTGAGACTCCTCTGCCTGGGCCTGGTGGGCAGCATCTGAACTGTTTGGCTGCCATTGGAATAAAGAGTGTCAGGGCAATTTAGCTACTAGGGTTACCATTCATCCAGATTCCCCTGGACATGTCAGCTTTTTGAGCTAAAAATAGCAGCTGGGGGGGAATCCTCTTCCCCCCCCCCCCCCCCCCCCCCCCGCGCGCGGCTAACAGGGCAGCCGGCCTGATGGTGCCACTTACATGGGGCTCCGACAGCCAGAGATCACTCCCTGCATTCGCCTCCAGCAGTCTGGAGCTCCTCCCCCGCTGCTGCCCGGACCGGACGAATGGCTGAGGCCGTTCCTGAGCAAGTTCACAGAGACATTAGGCGAAGGCCAACAACAAGGGGGCCAGGGGGTTGGAGAAGGGGCCAGGGAGGTTTTGGAGGGGGCAGTCAAGAGATGGGGGGGGGGGGGGGGTTGGGGGTTTGGGGGGGCTTGGTGGGGGTGTGGATAAGGTTTTGGGCAGTTAGGGTACAGGTAGAGGGTAGGGTCCTGGGGGGTTCTCAGGAGGGCAGTTAGGGGACAAGGAACAGGGAGGCTTAGGTAGGGGGTGGGGTTCTGGAGGGCAGTTAGGAGTAGGGGTCCCAGGAGGGGGCGGTCAGGGGATAAGGAGCGGGGCGGGGAGGGTTGGGAGTTCTGGGGGTGGGGCTGTCAGGTGGCAGGGGTGGGTAGTGGGAGCGGAGCAGTCAGGGGACAGGGAGCAGAGGGGTTTAGATGGGTCTGGAGTTCTGGGGGGGGTGCTGTCTGGGGGTGGAGAGTGGTTGGATGGGGTGTGGATAAGGGTTGGGGCAGTAGGGTATGGGTAGGGTCCTAGGGGGCCAGTTAGGATGGGGGGAGGGTCTCAGGAGAGGGCAGTCAGGGGACAAGCTGCAGGGAGGCTTAGGTAGGGGGTGGAGTCCTGGGGGGCAGTCAGGGGACAAGGAGCGGGGGAAGGGTTAGGGGTTCTGAGGGGGGGAAGTGGGAGGGGCGGGGCTAGGGCAGGCTCCTCTCGTCCTCTTTTGCTTGCTGAAATATGGTAACCCTATTAGCTACAGCCCGTGCAGGGGCCCAGGGTTTCCTCTAGCTGCTGGAAAGGGGGGTTAAGCAGGGTGAGGCCCCCTAGCAGAGGTGGCTGCTAGTTACAGGGTGATAGCTACAGCATGGGCTGCAGCCTCCCACTTCCCACCCAAGTTCTTTAAACACCCCTCGATGCGGTGTGACCCCCAGGGCTGGTAGGAGTGGGTGGGTGGGGTGAGCTAGGGGCCTGGTCTGTTCCCTGTCAGCCTGCAGGCGATCAGTTGCCAGGGGGCTGGAATACACTCCCCTCTCCCTCCATGCAGCCTGTAGGAGGGCATAGGGGGCTCAGGACCTCCCCCAGGACAGTGTTTAAATAGACATTACCTAATTCCTGTCCCAAAGATGGGGGGTGGGGGTGGTCAGCACCCCTTGCCCTAGAGGCAGGCCCTTGCCTTGCAAAGCAGAGCCAGCCAGAGCTGGGAATCAACAGAGGGCTGCAGCCCCAGGCTACAGGTTGGGGGGGCACCTCTCCTGGCGCTCAGCGCTGACCCCAGAGAGCAGTGCAGGGTGAGGGTGTGTGGTGCCGCAGGGAGCAGGAACTGACATAAGCCACAGAACCACTGTGTGTAGCTGGTTGCCGGTTGCCCTGCCCCAGAGGTGGCTACATCTCAGCAGTGGGAGAGCTGTCACCATGTGGTGTTATGTGTGGCTGTTCCCCAGCTGTCAAGCCCCAGAGGTGGCTGTACCTCAGGGATCCAGAAACTCTTCTCTCTTTGTCTGCACTGTCCTCTACTACTTCTGGGTGCAGTTTGAGGTGCTGACCTCCTGCCCCTGGTCCAGTAACAGGAAAGATTCTGTTGTGAGACTGTGGAAAAGTCAGGGCTAGACCCTAGGAGTCCTGGCTCCCTGCCTACCCCACCCCTGCTCTAATGAACTAGACCTCACTCCCCTCCCGGAGCCAGTGCCAGACTCCCAGCCTGCTGTGTCAGTGGGACCCCTGCCCCTTTGTGCAGTTTGGGATGCTGGCTGGGGCAGTGTGAGGGAAATGCGCAGTATCAGACCCTGGAGCCCTGGGTTTCATAGAATCCGTGTGACGGGTTGGATCACAGAACCCCCTCTTCTCTTTTCTCTCCCCCCTCCCCCCCGGGAGCTGCCACCTGATGATCCAAGACTACGTCTGCCCCTGCCCTGCCTTTTTTGAGCCATGCTTGCCAGCCTGCTGCAAACCCAGACCCAGGTCTGAATCTCATCCCCTAACAGCTGTAGGCTTGACTGAAAGCAGCTAACAGAGGTGTTCTTGTCTTTAACACTCAGATGCCCAACTCCCAATGGGGTTTAACCCCAAATAAATCTGGGTTTTTTTTATACAGGGTAAACTCATAAATTGTTTGCCCTCTATAACACTGATAGAGAGATATACACAGCTGTTTGCCCACCCAGGTATTAACACATACTCTGGGTTAATTAATAAGTAAAAAGTGATTTTATTAAATACAGAAAGTAGGATTTAAGTGGTTCCAAGTAGTGACAGAGAGAAGAAAGTGAATTACTAAGTAAAATAAAATAAAACATGCAAATCTGTCTAATACAGTAAGAAACTGAATACAGCTAAGATCCTCACCAGTTCCAGAATGCTTCCTTTTACAGACTAATCTCCTTTTAATTTGGGTCCAGCAATCACTCACACCCCTTGCAGTCACTGTCCTTTGTTCCAGTTGTTTTTAGGTATCTTTGGGGGTGGGGAAGCTCTCTCTTTAGCCAGCTGAAGACAAAATGGAGGGGTCTCCCCTGGGCTTAAGTAGACTTTCTCTTGTGGGTGGACACCCCCTCCTCTCTCTTATGCAAAGTCCAGCTACAAAATGGAGTTTTGGAGTCACCTGAGCAAGTCACATGTCCATGCATGACTGAGTTCCTTACCAGCCAAGCCACATTCCTGGGAAAGTCCAGATGTGGATTGGTGTCTCCAAGTTCATTGTTGGCTTAAATGTTTCTTGATGGGGCACTTACTGAAAATACTTTTTTTTCAGGAAACTGACCAACTGCTTCACTACAGCTTACTTAGAATCAAACAAGTATGCAGCCAATATTCATAACTTCAAATACAAAAATGATACATGCATACAAATAGGATTAATAGATGTAATAGATTGACCTTTACAGAGATATGTTACCTGGTATATGGAGCGTGTATATATATATATATATATATATATGCATATTTCCATAAAACCTTATGGGTGGCACCATCACACATAGAATATCAGGGTTAAAAGGGACCTCAGGAGGTCATCTAGTCCAACCCCCTGCTCAAAGCAGGACCAATTCCCAACTAAATCATCCCAGCCAGGGCTTTGACAAGCCTGACTTTAAAAACGTCTAAGGAAGGAGATTCCACCACCTCCCTAGGTAACCCATTCCAGTGCTTCACCACCCTCCTAGTGAAAAAGTTTTTCCTAATATCCAACCTAAACTGCCCCCCCTGCAACTTGAGACCATTACTCCTTGTTCTGTCATCTCGTACCACTGAGAACAGTCTAGATCCATCCTCTTTGGAACCCCCTTTCAGGTAGTTGAAAACAGCTATCAAATTCCCCCTCATTCTTCTCTTCTGCAGACTTAACAATCCCAGTTCCCTCAGCCTCTCCTCATAAGTCATGTGCTCCAGCCCCCTAATCATTTTTGTTGCCCTCCGCTGGACTCTTTCCAATTTTTCCACATCCTTCTTGTAATGTGGGGCCCAAAACTGGACACAGTGCTCCAGATGAGGCCACACCAATGTTGTAAAAAAGGGAATGTTCACGTCCCTCGAGGGAGGCGGTGGTGGCTGGGGGGTATGGGCCAGCCCCCCACCCCTTGCAGCGGGTGTGTGTGTGTGCAGGCCTCATGCCTCAGCAGTGGGAGTGGCGTGACATCCAGCCCCAAAGCTCCAAGCCCCAGGCAAGGCAGGGCTCTGCCTGGTACCCTACTTGTCAAATAGGAGTCCCAGCTCTCACCCGCCTGACTCCAGCCCAGCCTTGGCAGGGGAGTGGGGTCTAGTGGTTAGAGCGTGGGAGTGAATGTTGGGAACCAGGACTCCAGGGTTCTGTCCTTGGCTCAGGGAGGGGAGTGGGGTCTGGTGGATTAGAGCAGGGAGGGGCTGGGAGCCAGGACTCCTGGGTTGTGTCCCTGGCTCAGGGAGGGGAGTGGAGTGGAGTCTGGTGGATAGGGCAGAGGGTGGGGAGGTAGGAAGCCAGGACTCCTGGGCTCTGTAAAGAATGTCTCCTGACAGTGGGTGTCTGACCTGGCCAGGTTCCCCTCTGGCCTCACTCGCAATAAAAGACCCAGCACCTGGGTGTGGTGCAGGGGGCCCCTCCCTGCCCTGGGACCCATGGAGCTGCCCATCCAGACAAGCTGGTCCAACCGGCTTCACTCCCTGCCCTGCTTGAGCCGGCTGCAGCCAGGGTGCCTGCCCCAGGGCCCCTGCAATGGGGATGCGGGCAGTACTGTGGTGTGTGTGGGGGGGGGGGGAGCTGGGTCTCACAGCAGCTCTTATCACGCTGCCCTCTAGTGGTGAGAGCTGTTCCTTCCTGCCCCAGCCCACTGAGGGGATTGTGTGGCCCTGCAGCCTCGGCCCCACCAAGGGCGCTGGGCTCATATCCGGCATTTGCTGCATCCTTGCCCTCTCCCAGCGATGGATGCAGGCTCGCTGCAGCCCCAGGCAACCTTGGGGCTAACCGCTAAGGCTAGGAGCTTTTGCAGCCTGTGAATGCTGAGGCTGTGCGGGATGTGGTGGCCCCAATGGAGCCCTGTGGCCCTGATTGTCCCCGTGCCTCAGTTTCCCAAGTTGCAGCATGGGGATCACACATCCATTACAGGAGGGGGCTAGCACAGCCATGGCCAAGGGGGCCGTGTGTACAAGGGCTCCAGGACAGGCACTAGCTAAGCTCCCTGTAAAATTAATGTAAAATGAACGTTTCCAGGCCTCAGGGCGACAGTGCCACAAACAGCTGCTTGGGATCAGTCTCAACAACGCAGCCGGAGTCTGTCGAGAGCCTGCGCCCAGTGCTGGGTGAGGGCAAGTGTGATGTTGCACCCTACAAGGCTTGATGGAAATATGCTTATGAATGTAAATATGACATAATTGGAATATGTTTATGCTACATATGCCATGTAACATATCTCTGCAAAGGTTATGATCTACTGAATCTATTCCTCCTATTTGTATGCATGTATCATTTTTGTGTTCAAAGTTATGAATATTGGTTGGGTACTTGCTTGATTTCTAAGTAGCCTTAGTGAAGCATTTGGTCTGCTTCTTGAGAAAGGAGTATGCAAATTAAGTGCGCAATCAAGAAACACTTAACGAACAGTGGATCTTGGAAGGCTCCAATCCGCATAAGTCTAGTTGAGGACGTTCAAAGTAGCATGTGAACCAAAGCTCCCACCTTGTTCCACCACCTAACTAGCAAGGCATGTGGGGAAACTGAGGCACGCACGGGCTTCATACCAAATATTAGAGCGAATGCCCCCGCTCTCAGAGCAGCCTCTTTGAGTCCGACCTGAGCAGAGGTCACTTCAGCCAGTGGCAGGGGGACAATCAGCTGTACCACCCCCCCCAGTGACAAGGCAGCTGCTATAACTGTCCCATGCCCATTAAGGTGACTCAGTTTTGTATCCCGAGGGGCTGGGCTGGCAGCTCAGGAACCTGGCATCAGCCCCGTTCAGCTGCTGCAGCTGCGGCAGAGGAGAGCAGCTGGCAGCACCATCCCCGATCTGCTGCAGCTCTCAGAGCCCCCGGCAGCACGGCTCTGCTCCTGGGGAATCCAGTTCTTGCTTGGGTTCACACTCTGGAGTCTGCACCACGCCCAGCCCCGAGGCAGCTGTGAACACCAGGATGGGCATAGCAGAGTCAGGGGGTGTCAGAACGGGGCCTGGCTTGAGCCCCTGGCACTGCTCGGGCCAGAGCGCCCTGTCCTGCTCCCATGGGCACACACCTCTGGGAGCGTGCCACCAGCCCAAGAGAGGCCAGGCTCTGATCATCTCCACCTTGGCTGGCTCTGCTGCCCATGTTATCCAGGTTTGACGCCTCGGCCATCCCACATTACACATCTCTGCCCAGCCCCCTCTTCAGTCAGGACAGTTCCTCCCAGGCTGGCTAAGGTACAGCTAGGGTCAGTTATGCCCAGGCCAAGTCCTCCCTCCCCCTCAGTGACCAGCCCGCCTGGCACTGGCAGGTGCCCCCGGAAGGCCAAAAGGGAGAGCCAGGAACTCACTGAGCCCAACTGGGGTGGTGAAGGCAGATTTCAGCCAGGTGGCTGGAGCCAAGGGCACCGGCCAGTGGCCCGTGGTGAGGTCCAGGTCGGTAAGGAAACAGGGCCCCCAGCTTGTCGGGAATCTCGTCCGTCCCAGGCATGGGGCAGGTGTCGGACACAGTGATGGCCCTGAGCTGCCGCTAGTCCACACCGGAGCTGACTGACCCTTCTTTGGGGAACAGCACCACGGGAGAGGCCCAGGGGCTAGTAGACGCTGGATCACCCCTAGGGCCAGCATGTCCCTGACCTCTCTCTCCAGGGCCTGGGCTGTGTTCCCAGTGACTGAATGGGGAACACCTGATGGGAGGGTTTGCTCCTGTGTCCACCCTCTGGACAGCCAGGTTAGTGAGCCCAGGCCAGCTGGAGAACAGCGGCTGGTAGGAACGCAGCACCTCTCTGATCTCTGCCTGCCAGGCAGGGGTTAGCTGGGCAGAGAAGGGGATTGATTCCAGCGGGCAGCTGGCTCCTGGCGCAGCCCTGAGACCCACCAGGGTGTCTTCCCCCTTCTCCCACTGCCCACACACAACCAGCACCAGCCTCTCCCTGTCCCAGTATTGCTTCATCATGTGGACATGGCACACTCGGAGGCTGTAGGCCCGTTTGGACAGCGCCACCATGTAGTTCACCTCATTCAGTTCTGTGATGACCTTAAAGAGCCCATCTCAGGCAGCTTGTAGCTTATTCTGCCGCACTGGGCTGAGAACCATCCCCTGGTGCCATAGGAGCGAACACACGCTGTGTGGTCATACCAGATGGGCTGCCTCCCTTGGGCCCAGGCTAGGTTCTCCCTGGCCCAGCCCATGACCTCAGTGAGCCTTTCTTGAAAGGTCAGTATATACTCCACCACCAATTCTCCACCCTCCCATTCATCACTCACCAAGCCCAGGATTCCCCTCACTCTCCCCCAGTAGAGCAACTCAACAGGAACCCTGTGGATTCCTCAGGAACTTCCTGGTGTGCAAACAGCAGGTGGGGCAGGTATCTGTCCCAGTCCTGCAGATGCTGGGCCATAAAAGTCCTCAGGATCAGCTTCAGGGTCCCATTAACCCTCTCCACCAGCCCGTTGGCCTGAGGGGGATGTGCCAGACCCCACATTTCCCCCACAGCCCCAGAGCAGGGCTGGCAGGAAATTGGACCCCTAGTCTGTAAGGACTTCCCGGGGGAATCCCACTCTGCTGAAGATGGTCAGCAGCGCATCTGTCACGTGTCTGCTTCACTGGAGGACAGAGCCACCGCCGATGGGTGGTGAAATCTACTGCCACCAGAATGTATTTCTTCCTGGCCCGAGTCGGCATGCTGAGGGGCCCCACTATGTCCACAGCCACCTTCTGAACAGGTCCCTCTGTGATGGGCAGGGGTCTCCAGGCTGCTTTACCTTATCCTGGCCCTTTCCCACCCTTTGGCAGGGGTCATAGGCCCTGCAGTGCTGCCTGGCTGTGTCACGTTCTGCAGCAGCCTCTGCCGGGTGTGCTGGATTCCGGATGTCCTGTCAAAGGCCCTGTACAATAGCCAGTGGTGGCACTTCTGGGGGACCCCCCGGCTGCCTCCTGATCCCCCACAGTTCAGTTTTCCTCAGGGAACCTGCTCCAGGAATCCCTTCTCCCCCAGGAATCCCACCCTGCTGGCCTCCTTCAGGGGTCCTGCCGCACTGCAGCCAGCCAGGGCCCTCAGCTCCTCCAAGCAGGGATCCTGCTGCAGCTCAGGCTGAAATTCGGCTGCTGGGGTAGCGGGTGGGAGTCCCTCCTCACTGGGCTGGGGTCAGGGCCCTGGCTGTGTCTTGGTTTCCCCAACTTAGGACAAAGCCTTGAGCTCGGCCTTGTTAAGCCCAGTAGATCCCTTCCTCTGGCCCCAAGGTGGGGTAGCCATCTCTGGCTCTAGGTCCAGGAAGGACCAGGGTGCTCTGGACATCACCCGGCCAGGCCATCAGATCAGTCCCCATCAGCCCCGCCTGCACCCCAACCTCTTTGGGCCCCTCCTTGGCCCCACCATCTCAGACCCTCACTACAGGCACTGTAACCAGGGGCCACCCCCCGCCCCCAGAGTGAGGTATCATTGGGTACTAACTGGGCCAGGCCAGCATCCCCTCAGCGCCCGTAGCCTGGAACCCCAGAACCGTCCTCCCTTCCAACTCAAGGGGGTGGGGGGTGTAGTGATTGCTCCCTGGGGCTGCCCTGTGCCCACCCTGTAAATTGAGTGCTCCCGACCGCCCCCAGTTTGCAGCCAGCCGCACCACCTGGGAAACTGGTGCCCCCCCCAGGCTGGGCTCCCTCCCCAGTTAACCCTTCTGCTTGGCCACTAGTTCTTTAGCCTTTGGCCACTGTGCCCACTTGGGCCCTGTTTGCCCATAGTAATTACAGCTCAGGTCTTGGCGGTCTGCCCCCAGTGGCCATCACCCCTGATTTGGATTTGCCTGACTCCCACTTCTGGGGTGCCCCTGGGTGAGCCCCTTCCTCCCCCCTCCCCCGCCCTAGGCCAGTCCCCTTCGGGTCTCTTTTCATACCCAGCCCTACTGTCCGCAAACACAGCTGCCTGCCTGCCTGCCCTGTGCAGATCCTTGGGTTCAGGCTCCCTAACCCCATTGTCAGGGCCCAAGGCCGGCTCTCACCCAGCTGCACCAACCCAGCCAGGTGCACACCTCCCCAGGCCTAGCAAGACCTGCGCCCTTGCCCCATTTGCAGCCTGGGTCATATCACAGGCCTGCCCCACAGCAAAGAGCTAGGTGTCTATAGTCCTCCCACCCCCACTGGTATCTAGGTTTCCTACGGAAGTGGCATCCCGGGGCCTTTCCCAACTTTCCCCTTGGTGGGTCACTCTGCCTCTCCGCATCTCCATTTCCAGTTTATGCTTCCAGCTTCTCCCGCGCCTCCAGCTCTTTCGCTCTCAACTCCAGCGCAGGACAGCCAGGGTGTGAAGCGCTGAACGGGGTCAGGGGATCCCAACTGCTGCCTCTGCTGCTCCTGGAGCCTTGTGACCCCCCCCCACTTGGGCCTGGAATCTGCTTCTCAGAGCAATCATCCTTCTCGTGCAATCGGCTGCACTTTGCTGAGCCTCCCCCTTACTCGCAATCCAGCTGGGGGCGCTGGCTACAGGCCATTTCCTGCTGCCAGTCCCTTCAGCATCCATCCTGCCACTGCTGCCTGCGACCGCCTGTCACAGCTCCGCAGGCCTGGTGCCCTGGGGGTGGGCATCCGTGGGCCAGCCACCCTTATGGTCTCACTCTGCCACCAGGGGAAGCCCTTCTCCGTCCCCTGGGACTGAACCTTGGGGCCTCCAGCTGCCTGTTCCCCACCAGGGGCTTCCTCCAGCGAGTCCGTCTGTGGGACCCCAAGGGAGACGTGTACCCAGCCGAGAGTCCATCACACTGGGGCTGTGCAGCGAGGCACCCACCTTGTCCCACCACCTAGTTAGCAATGCAGCATATGGGGAAACTGAATGCCCACTCCATCACACTCAGCCCCACTCTAACCCTGTAGACCCCACTCCTCTCCCGGAGCTGGGGATAGTCCTGGCTTACAGCCCCCACCCCCAAATTGAAGACCATAAGAACGGCCAGACTGAGTCAGACTGAAGGTCCATCCAGCCCAGTATCCTGTCTACCGACAGTGACCAATGCCAGGTGCCCCAGAGGGAATGACCAGAACAGGTAATCATCAATCCCCTGTCACCCATTCCCAGCTTCTGGCAAACAGAGGCTAGGGACACCATCCCTGCCCATCCTAATAGCCATTGATGGATCTATCCTCCATGGACTTATCTAGTTCTTTTCTGAACCCTGTTGCGGTCTTGGCCTTCACACCATCCTCTGGCAAGGAGTTCCACAGGTTGACTAGGTGTTGTGTGAAGAAATACTTCCTTTGGTTTGCTTTAAACCTGCTGCCTCTTAATTGCATTGGGTGACCCCTAGTTCTTGTGTTCTGAGCAGGAAGAACTACATGGGAAACTTGTTTTTTGGTTTCGTTTTTGTCTTTATTAGTTTATGGGGTTGGTTTAAACCATTTAGTACAGAATGGGGGGAGGGCAGGATCTTCAACAAATACACTCACCAGGGGAACAGTCACAGCAGCACTCCAGGGCCCTGCAGTGGGGATGGGGCTGAATTAGGTGAACCAGGATTAGCCCTTCCCCCCCAATCTGTGGGATTTTGGCTGGGGGTGGGTTATAGGATTAGGGTATTGGCGGAGGTCAGCACTCCCAGGGCAACCCCACCCACCCTGGGCCCAGCTGGTCACAGCACTGCCCCTTTATCATGGGGGTGGGGGGTACAGGGTATGGGGGGGTCAAAGGTCATAACTCCCAGGGGACCCCCAAAGTCACAATGGGAGTTAGTGCAATAGTCAGTCAGATGCTGCCCACCCCCAGGAATTGCCGTTCTCAGCCACTGGGAGGGTCAGCAGGGGGTGCCCCCGACACCTCCAGCTACCCCATAACATACCCCACACACACTGCGGTACTGCCACAACCAGACAACTACAGCCACAGCCACACAACACAACCAAGCACCCACCATCACACACCCCAAGCAGGGCTCAGCTCCTCCAGCAGGGGGCAGCAGGCACACCCCCAATCTAGCCAGATATGTACATGCCCCCCACCCCCAGCTCATGGGTCATGCTGACCAGGGAGGCCAGACAGGCAGGCTGGGGAGGGATTTTTTTCCTTTAGCCTCCCTCCATTACCCTTGGTGCCGCCCCCCCTCGCTGGGGGATCCCATCTCAGGGTTGGGGGTGTTTTAATTGGGTTAATGAAGGGTTAAAACGTTAGAAATCTTTCTCAGCTTTAAAAGCTTTATAGAACAGCGTCCCCTGCCCCCCCCCCCCACAGGGGACAGGGAGGGTCCCCCTATTACCAGGGCTGGCAGTGGGGCAAGACCCCAATAGTTTTATGCCCCACACTGGCCCCTGGGAGGCAGAGTCAGATAGTGATGTCATTCATGGTTCTGCTGACGTCACCCATGCCCCCTCCCTATGTCACACTGAGGCGGTCGCTGAGCATCAGCAGGTGGAGGCCTAGCCAAGGTGGGCAATGATGTCATACTGGGTGTGATGGTGATCGTAGCCCAGTGATAGCATATGGGATGTGGTGATGTCAGTGAGGGGCCCTGAGGTCATTGGAGAGCAGCTGTTAACATCATTGGGGAGCAGCAATGCAATTGGGCTGCCATCACATCGGGTGTTCATCTCACCACTGATGGCCCTGTAGCGATGTCACTGTACCAGTCCTGTTGCCATTGGTGGCCTCATTGTGATGTTACAGTGCCCATCCTCCTGCCATTCATGATCCCAGTGTGATATCACTCCAGCCCTGCAGCAGCTCAGGCGTGTCATACAGACCTCGGATGACGTTATTGGGGCCTCACATGATGTCACAGCCTGACTGTCTCAGCAATGGTCCCCAGCCAATGCTCAGATCCTGCACCCAGGGGTATGTGTCAGCACTTAGGGAGCTCAACACAGGTCCTCCAGCCCCCCCACCCAGGGTCCCTCGTGGTCCAGCCTGGGCCCCCCATCAGCAGTAGCTCCGGGTCTGCCCCTCAGAGTGCACCGTCCAGTTGGGAGCCAGGCACGCAGGTGGTGGGGGAGGCCCCTCCTTTTTCTCCACGTTGCCATACTGGGGGGGCAGGTGCTCTGCATAGGGGGAGTAGGGCCCCAGCCGGTAACCGTCCAGCAGGCTAGGGCTGAGGAGGGCAGGAGGCCGGGGCGAGGGCTCAGCGTAGGTGGTGAAGGGAGGGGTGCAGCCGGTGGCCGGCTCCCAGCCAGGTGGTGCTGGGCGGTAGAACCGCAGCATGGTGCCGCCACAGGGCAGCACGTCTAGTAGCTGGCGGTAAAGTCCTGGCACTGATGGCGGTCCGTAGGCCCAGCCTGGTGCTGCCCGCAGGCCCTGCCTCTGTTTCTGCGGCAGGGCCGGCACCGGGGGGCGGTGCAGGGCAGCGCGGGCAGCGCCAGGCTCAGAGCGGCTGCGCAGGTGCCCGCCCTCCGGCGGAGGGGAGGCCGAGGCAGAGGACGAGGATGAGGGGGGCGTGGCCCTGCTGCGGCGGTGCCCCCTGGCCTCTGGCCCTGCCGGAGGGCCAGCAAAGGGGACGTTGACGTAGATGGGCTCCGGTGGCTCGTAGCGGACGCGCCCATCCTCGAAGATGGCCCAGAAGGGTGGGGTTGGGGCCAAGGGGTTGGGCCTGGGCTGCTGGAAGACGCCGTAGGAGGCGTTGAGGGTGGCCATGTACTTGCGGGGTGCCGGGAGGCGCGGGGGGCCCAGGGGCCAGGGCCGGTAGACGGGCGGCTCTGGGACGATCTCGTAGTACAGGTTCTCGGCTGCGGGCTCCAGCAGCGGGCGCCGGGGATGTGTGGCAGCGCCGGGGGGGCGGGGAGCTAGGAAGTGGTGGCGCTGGTGCAGCTGTGGCTCCGGAGGATATGGAGGGGCAGTGCAGGGGGGGCCCAGCCACTGGGGGGTGGCGTTGAGACAGGCCGCAGGTGGGGGGTGGAAGTGCAGGGGGGCTGGGGGCTTGGGTGGGGCCTGCGGGTGGCGGGGGGCAGGGTCCAGTGCTCGGGGGAAGGGCAGCGGCTGGGTCTGGCAGGGCAGGTGGGGTTCAGGGCCCCAGTGGTGGGTGTCAGGGGGGGCTTTGCTGTAGTGGGGGGGGGCTGCCAAGCTGGCCCTGCCCCCCTCCCCACCTGGGGCAGGGGCCTTGGCCAATGTGACCTGTAGGAGAGAGAAGGGGGGGTCAATGGGGGGGGTCACACACACACACAGTCTCCCCTCTAGTTGACCCCCCAGCCTTCCATCACAGCCCCAACCTCAGCAGCCCACTGTACCCCCAAACCCCCCCACTGCACCCCAATCCCCCAGTCCCTCTCACTGAACCCCCAATCCTGTCCCCCCACCCAGCTGCATTCCCCGAACAACCCCTGCCACAGCCCCCCACTGCACCCCAATCCCCCAGTTCCTCCCACTGAACCCCCAATCCCACCCAGTCCACCCACCCGACCACAATCCTTCAAACTGCCCCGGCTGCAGCCCCCCCAATCTCCCCATCCATCAACAATCGCCTAAATTCCCTCACTGTAGCTCCCCCACTGCACCCCCTATTCCCCCATCCAACTGCAACCCCATTGAATCCCCCCAGCCACCAAACCTCACCTCAACCTGACTGCCTATCTGCCCCCAACCCCCATTACTGCCCCCAGCCCAACCCACTGCCCCCCATTGTCTCCACAACCCCCCAAACTCTCCTTTCTTGCCCCACTACCCCCCAAGCCCCATCACCTACCTGCCCTCCTCCCAGGCCCCCCAAATCCCCCTTGTTCAAACTGGGAAAAACCCCTGCCCCAACCCAGCCACCAATTCCCCCCCCCAAGGGTCTAATGCCCCTAACTCCCTCCCGCCCAACCCCCCTGTCAGCGATCCCTCCCCCTCCACCCCCACACACCTGGGGGCCCCCTGCACGCTCCTGACGCTGGCCCCGGGGTTCCCCCTCACTCTGCTGGCGCTGCAGAGAGGGGTCAGGGAGCTGGGCAGCAGGGCCAGGGCGCACCACAGAGTACAGAGTGCCCAGCCCCATTGCTGCCCCCTCCCCCCCACCTTCCAGGGATAGGGAGCGCCGGAACTGGGCACGCTGCTCCCTGCGTGGTGCCCCTTGCTGCTGCCGGGCGGCCCGGTGTGCACTCTCCGCCAGTGCCAGCGCCATCAGCCGGGCTGGGTTCTTTGGGGGCGGCGGGGGCGGCACATGCCGAAACAGGCACAGCGCCCCGGGCAGTGGGGGGGAAGCCTCCGATTCCGGACCTGAAGGAGGAGAGGAGAAAAGAGGGTAGTCAGTGCCAGCAGCACCCAGCAGGGGGCGCTGTAGGGGGGTGCGGCTGGGTGCTGGCTGTGCGGGGAGCTCCCGGCTACTCCAGCTCTGGCCTTGCCCAGCAGGAGGTGCTTAGAAGGCTGGGACATTGTTGCATGCTCCCCAACTCCCCCAGCAGGGGACACGGGGGGAGGGGGGGTCTGTTTGTGGGGGGAGTGGGTTGGCTGGGGGAGAGGATGGTTCTGGCTGGGCAGTTCTGACTGGGGGTTCTGGCCAGGTGGTTCCAGCTGTGGGGGTTCCAGCTGGGCAATTCCGGCTGGAGGGGTTCTGGCTGGGGATGGGGTCCGGGCATGGGGTTCTGGCTGGGGTCTTCTGGCCTGGGTGAGTTCTGGCTGGTGGGGGATTCTGGCTGGGGCTGGGAGGTTCTGGCCAGGGGGGTGTTTCAGCTGGATGGTTCTGCCCTGGGGGTTCCAGCGGGGGGACTTTTGGCTGGCGGGGAGTTCTGGGTCAGGCTGGGAGGTTCCGGCTGGGGGGAGGGCTTCTGGCTGGCAGGGAGTTCTGGAGGGGGCTGGGAGGTTTTGGCGGGGGGGGGGTTCTGGCTGGTGGGGAGTTCTGGAGGGGGCTGGGAGGTTCCAGGGGGAGGGGGATTTCTAGCTGGTGGGGAGGTTTTGGCGCTGGGCGGGGAGTCTAGCTGGCGGAGAGGTCTGGAGGGGGCTGGGAGGTTCGGGGGGGGGGGGGGGGGGTGCGCGCCCGGCGGGGCGTCGTGGGGGGAAAGAGGGGAGATCTCGGGGGTGGCCGGAGCATT
>NC_048321.1:2700216-2750349 GCF_013100865.1 Trachemys scripta elegans
CAGCACAGCGCCTCCTGCTGAGCCCCCCCCCGCTCCCCCCAGCACGGCACCCCTGCTGAGCCCCCACCCCGCTCCCCCCAGCACAGTGCCCCCTGCTCCTCTCCCTGCAATACAGTGCCCCCTACTCAGCCCCAAGCGCTATGGTGCCCCCTAGTGCCAGCAGCAGGACAGGATTTAACATGCTGGCAGGCTGCAGGGATCTCACCATAGAAACCAGCGATGGCACTGTGAGCCCAGGGGAGAGGCTCGACCCAGCAGAGAAGCAGCAGCGCAGCTGGGCACTGGCAGTTGTTACCTGGGTGAGGGGTGGGCAACCAGGTGCCAATGCAGGACCCAGCCCCCTCAGCATGGCCGGGCGCTGGGCTCAGGGCTTCGCAGGTCCCAGCTGGTCAGGCACAGAAGGCAGCTTCCCCGGGGTGTGTGTGTGTGTGTGGGTGGGGGAGTTGCCCCCCCCCCCTGCCGCCCCCCGTGGGCCTGGGCTTGGCCCCCGGCCCCCCGCCGCCCCGGCCCCCCTCTACAATCCCCCCCCCCCCAAGTTCCACACCCCACTGCATTCGGTTGCAGGATTGTCCACCCCTCCCTCCCACCACAGGGCTAGCCTGTTTCGGCGCCTCTCAGCCTGCCTGGGCATCCCCAGAACCCCACTCCCCAGCCTGTCTCAGCACCTCCCCACCTCAGCACCCCCTTTCCTAGCCTGCCTTGGCACCCCCTAGCCTTCCGCGGTGCCCCCCAGCACCTCCCACCTCAGGCCCTCACCTGCCTCAGCACCCTCCTCCCCAGCCTGTCTGGGCACCCCCCCACCTCAGCACCCCCCTCCCCAGCACCTCCAGCACCCCCCTCCCCAGCCTGTCTCAATGCCCCCAAGCACCTGCCTCCCCAGCCTGTCTCGGTGCCCCCCCACTTCAGCATCCCATTTCCCTAGCCTACCTTGCTGCCCCCCAGCATGCCTTGGCCCCCACCCCCCTCAGCACCCCCCTCCCCAGCCTGTCTCAATGCCCCCTAGCACCTGCCTCCCCAGTCTGCCTTGGCAGCCCCCCACTTCAGCAACCCCCCACCCCCACCCCTGCTGGGCTCAGTGTCCCCCCACCACCAGGCCCAGTCAATGTCAGCCCCCTATCCCCGCCCCCAGCCAGTTGTCTCCCCGGGGCGAGCCGCTGGGCGCCAGGCACCATGAATCACCAATGCGGGGAGTTGCCAGCTGGACATTTAATGTTCTCTTGTTCTCAACAGGAGCTGGTTAAACGCAGGGCCTGAGCCTCCCTACCCTGGTGGGCACTAACCCTGTCCCAGCCCTGAGAGCCCACAGGGCCCCGCGCAGGGAGAGCCGTGCCACCCTGCTCCTGCTCCACAGCCAGCAACCTGGGCCGCCAGAACCCCCTGCCATGGGCACCTCCCCACCGCAGTGTCTGGGATCAATGCTTCTCTGGGGGTGCAGCTGACTGCACCAGAGCGGGGGTGGGGGTCACGGAGCCATGGTACCCCACAGCCCATGTAGAGGGGCCTGCGGGTGGCAGGGAGGGGTCGGGATACCGGGGTAGAGGGGCCCGTGGACGGCAGGGAGGGGGCGGGATACCGTGGTAAAGGGGCCCGTGGGCAGCAGGGAGGGGGCGTGATAGAGGGTGTGCATGGGTCCATGAATCTGATCGGGGGGGGTGAATGACCCCCCCACCCCCTCAGTCCCCCTGTGCCTCCGGAGCACCCCCCACCCCGTCTTGCTGCGTCTCCGGCTCCCTCTGGGCCTTGCTCAGGGCTTCGGGCAGGGTGAGCAGCCGGCCAGTCTTGGGGGGCCAGGCCAGCTTCCGGGGCGCCGGCTGGGGGGCTGGAGAGAGAACAGGGTTAGAGGGTGGCCGGGGGGGCAGCACACCAGAGCCCAGGGGCACCCCCATGCCCAGAGCAGGGCCCTCTCTCCCTGGGCCTGGGATCCTGACATGCAGCAGGGGAGGGGGGTCCAGCCCCAGGCCAGAGACTGGGGGGTAGCTGCTGAGAACAGACCAGCTTGCTACACAGGGAGCAAAGCACGGGGTGGGGGGGCCCGGCACTGGCTGCCCCACTAGCTCCCCATGCCACACTGCCCCAAAACTTCTCCCAGTGCCCCATTGCCCCCCACCCCTCTAAACCCCACTGCCTCCAGCCTTCCCCAGTGTGACGAAGTGGGAATGTTCTTAATGTTTTCTCTGAAAACTGTGGTGTGTCTCAGTTTCCCCTGTGTTACTCAAGTATCTAGGTGATGGGATAAGGGGGGTGATCCTTGCAGAGACCCCTAGAGGGCAGGTGTGACTGCTGGTGGGCTGCAGAGAACGGCCCACACTCATGGCCAGGCCCCCTCCTCTGCAAGAACCAGCCCGAGGTGCTGGTGCAGACCAGAGACCAGGGGACCAGCTGGCCCAGGAAAGAGACAAAGGAAAGAGGAGAGGCAACGGGCAGCTGAAAGGGTCAGTCTCCTGGTTTGGGACTGGGGGGAAGAAGGGGACCGAGCCGAGGGCTCTGGACCTCCCCCACCCCTCCAGATGGACTCTGTTGAAAGTTCCTGATTTCTGTGCTAACAAGATCTGTCCTACGCCCTTTCCCATGACGAATAAACCTCCTGTGTCACACACTGGCTGAGTCCCGGTGACTGCAGAGTGGGGGTGCAGGGCCCTTTGGGGGGGGGTGAGGGTCCCCAGGTGGACTTGTTGCGGGGACCTCAAACCCTACTGCCCCCAAACTGTCCCCCCAAACCCACTGCCCCCAAACTGCCCCCATTCCAATAAACCCCACTGCACCCAGCCTCCCCCAGTGCCCCTCACCCCCCCAAACTGCCCCATCACCCCCAAACCCCACTGTTCCCAGCCTCCCCAATGCCCCTCCACCCCTCAAAACCCTACTGTTGCCAACCTTCCCCAGCTCCCCCCACCCCTACCCCTCAGAATCCCTCATGTGTCTCCCTTCATCCCTTGCTGCCCCCATCCCCCCCGAGCCCCTCCCTGCCAGACCCCCAAGGCCACAAGACAGCAAGAGGGCATGAAGCTGGATCTGGGGGGATGGGGTGAGGCAAGGAGACCACCCCCCCAAATCCTGCTGCTGGCCATCCCCCCTCACGCACCCTGCCCAATGCCACTGGGGGCAGGTCCCCACCCTCGGAGCAGCAGCCCCCGGCCCCACCCCAACCCCGCTGCTGGGGGCCAGGTCCGAGTGGGGGGGTGCCCAGCAGCACAGCATCACAAACAAGGCAGCAGACAAAGATCCCAGCCTCCTCTAGGGCAGAGCCTGCCCCCACCCCCCAGCTCAGCAGCCAGCCAGTCTCTGTATGCCCCCCACCACTGAGCACCTTGCTCCCCCCCTGCATGCCCTCCACCTCCCCAATGCCCATGCTGCCCCTTTGGGCTGAACCTCCCCCCCAGGCTGTGCTGTGCTACCCCCAGCGCCACCCCACGCTGTCTCCCAGCGCTGCCCTCCCAGCCTGTACTGTGCAGTCCCCTTCCCCATGCTGCCCCCACCAGGCTGTCCTCTCCATGTTGTCCACCCCACACTGCCTCTCCATGCCGCCCCCCACACTGCCCCACATGGCCCCAGGTACCCCCCATGACCCCTTGCACACCCACCTGCGCTGTCCTTGCCGATGGAGGTGAACTTGTTGCTGAACAGCACCTGGACGTGGTTGAGGAGGAACTCGACCACCACGGACTGGACCCGCACCTCGTGGAAGGCCTCCGCCCCGCTCAGCCCCACAGCCTCCAGCTCCAGCGACCTGGGGGGGCAGAGGGGCGCTCAGCGGAGCAGGCTGGGGGATTGGAACCGGTGCGGGGGGGGCTGGCAGGGGTGCACTCACCGGAGCAGGCTGGAGGGATTGGAGCCAGCATGTGGGGGCCGGTGGGAGGAACTAAGTGGAGCAGGTTGGGGGGATTGTAGGTGGGGGACTGGCAGGGGGGCAGGAGGGAGCAAGAGGGGAGCCAGAGACGGGTCGGAGGCACTTCCCGGAGCAGGTTGGGGGGTGGTAGCCAGTGCAGGGGACTCGCAGGGAGGGCGGAGAGGGTGTGGGGGGATGGCAGGGGGTCGGAGGGAAGCCAGAGGGGGATGAGGGGTACTTACCAGAGCAGGTTGGGGGGATGGTAGTCGGTGTGGGGGGATGGCAGGGGGGCCGGAGGGGAGCCAGAGGGGGCTGGGCGGCACTTACCGGAGCAGGTTGGGGGCCCATACGATGGCCAGGTTCTTGACGTGCATGCTGGTTTCTGGGCTGTGTGTGGCCACCCGCGCCAGGTGCCGCAGTAGGAACTCCAGGGTCCTGAGGGGGGCGGCAGCTGGTGAGGGGGATCCGGCCCCAGCCTGCCCTCCAATTACCCACAATCCCACAGGGCTCTGACCCCTCCAACTGTTATCCACACCCCTTGGGATCCCCCAGCCCTCAACCACCACCCAATCGTCACCCAAGGAGCCCTGACCTTCCCCTCAGCTGTCACCCATGCACCCCCCCAGCTGTCACCCATGGCCCCGTGGGGCCCTGACCACCCCGGGCGTCACCCACCATCCCAACCCCTCCACTGTCACCAATGCCCCCACCAGCTGTCGCCCATGACCCTGTGGGGCCCTGACCCCGCCGGGCGTCACCCACCACCCCAACCCCCTCAGCTGTCACCCACGGCTCTGCGGGGCACCAACCCCCCCTCTGGCCCTGCGAGGCAGGTACCTGTAGTGGGGCGGTGGCAGCTGCTGAATGACGTCATGCACCCGCACCAGGCGCTCCTCCTCGCCGGGCACCGCCACAGCTTCCTGCAGGGCAAATGGGCTGCCATCAGGGGGGCTCGGTTGTTAATGTGGGGGCGGGGGGATGTGGAGGCAGGAGGTTGGGGGGTAGGCAGGGGCTCACCGCAAACTTGTGGTAGAGCTGGTAGGTGAGCAGCAGGTTGGGGGGTTGGGCGTTAATGCAGGGGAGAACGTGGGGGATGCGGGGGCGGGAGGGAACGCGGGAGTTGGGGGGCAGGCGGGGGCAGCCCAGGGCTCACCGCGAACTTGTGGTAGAGCTGGTAGGTGAGCAGCGGGTTGGGCAGCTCACGGAAGTAGAGCTTGCACAGGGAGCTCACGCAGTGGATGTCCTGCAGGTAGGTCGCCCGGCCCAGCTCTGGCACCCGCTCGCTGTCGAACTCGTGCCTGGGGAAAGGGGAAAGCGGGTATGGCCGGGCCAGCCCTGCCCCCTAACCCAGCCACCCAACCCTGCTCCCTACACTCTGCCCCCCGCCCCCTGCCCCCTAACCCAGGCAACCAACCCTGCCCTCTAATCCTGCTCTCCTGTGCCATGCCCCCTGCGCCCTGCACTCTGCCCCCAACCCTACCCCCGTGCCCTACACTCTGCCCCCCAACCCTGCCGCCCTGCCTTCCGTGCCCTGCCCCCACACCCTGCCCCCACCCCTGCACCCTTCTTCCCTTGCCCTGCCCCTTCGCCTTATCCCCTAACCCTGGGGGCCAGTCTGGTACCACCCCACACAGTGCCCTGCACCCCCCCACACTTCCCTGCCTATCGCCAAATCCTGCGCCTCTCCTGTGCCCAAATCCCCCCCGCTGCCTGCCACTCCCCTGTGCCCACCCCACTATGCACCCCCAGCTCCCCATCCCCAGGCCTCACCGCAGCTTCTGGATGTTGGAGGCGACACCCGAGAGGCGATAGATCCCGTCCACCATGCCATGCTTCTCAATGAACTCTGAGCAGCAGCGCAGGACCTGGGGAACTGCACAAGGCACAGGATAAGCGTGGGGCACGGGAACAGATGGCAGCACCAAGACCTCCAACGCCAGGCCGGGGGGGAGCACGGCTGGGGGGATGGGAGGCAGTGTCCCATAGCGCCAGGCCAGGAGACGGGGTGCGGCCAAAGGACGGGGCATGGCCGGAGGGGTGGGGATGGGAGTCAGTGCCCCATAGCGGCAGGCTGGGAGATGGACGCAGCCAGGGTACAGGGTGCAGCCGGGGGATGGGAGGCAGCGCCAGGCTGGAGGAAGGGGCGCGGCCGGGAGCAGGGGAGGCAGTGCCCCATAGCGCTAGGCTGGGAGACAGGGCAAGGGCAGGGTTGGGGAATGACCAGGGGGATGGCAGGCAGTGACCCATAGTGCCAGGCTGGTGGATGGGGTGCAGCTGGGGGAGGATGGGAGGCAGTGCCCTACAGCGCAGGGTTGGGAGAGGGGGCACGGCCAGAGGACGGAGCACGGATGGGGGGATCAGAAGCAGTGCCCCATAGCACCGAAATGGGAGATGGGAGAAGAAGCAAGGCCAGGGGACGGGGCATGGCCAGGGGGAAAGGAGGCAGTGCCCCATAGCGCCAGGCTGGGAGATGGGGCAAGAGCAGGGAAATGGAAGGCAGTGCCCCATAGCGCCAGGATGGGAGAAGAGGCGTGGCCTGGGGACAGGGCACAGCCGGGGGAATGGGAGGCAGTGCCCCATAATGCCAGGCTGGGACAGGGGGCGTGGCTGGAGGGGATAGGAGGCAGTGCCCCATAGTGCCAGGATGGGAGCAGAGGCGAGGCCAGGGGACGGGGCATGGCCAGGGGGAAAGGAGGCAGTGACCCATAGCGCCAGGCCAGGAGATGGGGCACGGATGGAGGACAGGGTGCGGCCGGGGGGGTGGGAGGCAGAGCCCCATAGTGCTAGGCTGGGAGACAGGGTGTGGCTGGGGTGGATGGGAGGCAGTGCCCTATAGCGCCAGGCTGGGGGATGGGGCACGACCATGGGGGATGGGAGGAAGTGCCCCATAGCGCCAGGCTGGGGGATGGGGTCCAGCCAGGAGGATAGGAGGCAGTGTCCCATAGCGCCAGGCTGGGAGACGGGGTCCGGCTGGGGGGATTGGAGGCAGTGCCTCAAAGTGCAAGCCCGGGGGATGGGAGACAATGCCCTATAGACCAGGGGTCTCACCGTCGTGCCCCGAGTTCAGGAGGTGCTCCCCCAGGTCGCAGCCGAAGACGCGCTCACGCAAGATCCCGCGCTGCTTCAGTCGCTGCTTGCTGGGCCGTGACTTCATGAAGGTGCGAAGAAAACCGAGGAGCTTCCCATGCTTCTTACACACTGCGGGACACAGACCGTCATGAACCAGGAACAGCTGCACATAACACTGCATGGGGACAGCTCGCCCGGCACTGGGATGAAGCCGCCTCAGGGGCGGGGCAGCCAGGTTATAGCCACAGATAACACTGCACGGGGACATATCGCTCATTGCTGGGACACAGCCACACATAACACCACATAGGGACAGCTCGCCCCGCGCTGGCACGCAGCCACCGCTGGGGCGGGAGAACCGGGAATAGCCGCACATAACAGCACAACTGCTCACCCAGCGCTCGGACGCAGTCACCTCTGGGGTGGAGCAGCTGGGGACAACCACACATAACACCAAATTGGTACTGCTCGCCCAGCAATGGGACACAGCCACCTCTGGATTGGGCCAGACGGGAACGGGAGCACATAATGCCACATATGGACAGCTCGCCTGGCGCTGGGACCCAGACACCTCTGGATCAGGGCAGACGGGAACGGGAGCACATAATGCCACATAGGGACAGCTCACTTGGTACTGAGACACAGCCATCTCTGGGGTGGGGCAGGTGGGAACAGCTGCATATAACACTGCATGGGGACATATTGCTCGGCGCTGGGATGGAGCCACCTCTGTAGTGGGGCAGCTGGGAACAGCGACACATAAACCAACACAGGGAGGGTTCGCCTGGCACTGGGTTGCAGCCACTTCTGCAGTAGGGTGGAGAGGAAGAGCCACACATAACTCCACATGGGGACGGCTCACTCGGTGCTGGAGCACAGCCACCTCTAGGGTGGGGAAGGGGAAAACAGTTGCACATATCTCCGCAGGAGGACAGCGCTCCCGGAGCTTGGATGCAGCCATCTCTGGGGCAGAGCAGCTGATAACTGCCACACATAACGCCTCACAGGGACAGTTTGCCTGGTGCTGGGATGCAGCCACCTCTGGGGCGGGGCAGCCAGTAACAGCCACACGTAACACCTCTCAGGGACAGTTCACCTGGTGCTGGGACACAGTCACCTCTGGGGCAGGAGAGCCGGGAACAGCCGCACATAATACTGCAGGGGAAGAGCTCGTGCAGCACTGGGACTCAGCCATGTCTGGGGAGGGGCAGCTGGGAAGAGCCGCACATAAAACCACACCAGGAGAGCTCGCTTGGCTCCAGTACGCAGCCACCTCTAGGGTGGCACAGCCGTGAACAGCCGCACATAACACTACACGGGGACAACTTGCGCGGTGCCGGGACACAGTCACCTCCGGGGCAGGGCAGCCAGGAACAGCCGCACATAACTCCTCACGGGGACGGTTCACCTGGCACTGGGACGCAGCCATCTCTGGGATAGGGCGGACAGAAACAGACACACCACATGGGGACGGCTCACTCCATACTGAGATACAGCCATCTCTGGGGCAGGGCAGGTGGGAACAGCCACATATCATACCGCATAGGGACAGCTCACCCGGCGCTGGGATGAAGCCACCTCAGGGGCAGGGCAGCCGGGTTATAGCCGCAGATAACACTGCATGGGGACATATCGCTCATTGCTGGGACACAGCCACCTCTGGAGTGGGGCAGCTGGGAACAGCCGCATATTACACCACACAGGGACAGCTAGCTTGGCACTGGGACGCAGCCATGTCTGGGGTGGGGCAGCGGGGAAGAGACGCACATAACATTACAAGGGCACAGCTCGCTCAGGGGTGGGTCACAGCCACCTCTGGGGTGGAGCAGCTGGGAACAGGTGCACATACCACTGTGACAAAGTGAGGGATTTTCATGGTTTTTTCAATGGTTTGCATGCAGAGGGGTTGGGACTCAGTTTCCCTGGGTGTTACTGGTTTAACGAGGTTATGGGAGAGGGTTTGTTGTTACACAGGACCAGTGAGGGAATTAGGGACCCCTGCCAATGGCCTGGAGAATGGATATGCCAGCGACTGGTGACTGGGAGGCCCAGCTTAGGAGTCACAGCCAGTTCTGGCCAGAGGGAGGACAGTGGGCTGTGAAGAGAGGACCCTGGTCAGCTGACCAGCCAGTTCCAGCCAGAGGGGTACAAAGGACGGCTGAGAGGAGAGGAGGCCCAAGCGACCCTGTTTACCTGGACAGAGGCTGGTCTAAGGGAAGGTGCTATCAGATGCCCAGCTGGAAAGTGCAGGGTCTCTGGGCTGGGAGAAGAGAGCAGGCAGAGCCCACCAGGATGCAGGGGAGTCTTAGATGTGCTGTGCTGAGGGAGGCCAGGCCTGAGGGCCTTGAGAGTTTCCTGTGCTGTATTCAGACACCCAATAAACCCTGGCTGAGAGTCACTCCGGTCTAGAGAACAGGATGGCATTGTTCCCTCTGGGAGTAGAGGCTCTGGGGGTCCAGAGTTAGTGGACTCCCTGAGGGGGCCCACGGTGAGAGAGAGGCATGAAGGCTCAGAGAGGTGTGGTTCCAGGAGGCAGAGGGGCTTAACCCCCGAGAGAGAGTGGACCCCCGAGAAGGGCTGTCACACTGAAGGGGGTTTCCCCGAGGGACTGTACGGGGGCCAAGAGTGGGCACGACCTGTGAGTCTGTGACAATTTAGTAGCAGAGGATGGTTTGTGGATGCACCCTGTAGACGGTTGGCTGTGAGCACAGTCGCTTTTCAGTGAGTGGCTGCCAGCGATAAAAGGATGGAATTGAAGGAACCAGCATGGAAATGGTTTATAACCAGCTCCGTAAGAGGGACCTGGCATGTCTGTGCAGGGAGAGAGGGCTGAGTGTGGGGACACTCACTAAGGAGTGGCTGATTGCTCAGCTTGTAGAGAATGACCAGTCTGAGGAACAGGCTCCAGACCCCGCAGGGCTCCCGGGATGCCGAGAGAGCCGGGGAGTAGCCGTGGGGGGAAGTTCGTGTAGCAGCTGGGAGTCTATCAGACCCGACTCCCTGGAGGAGCTACGGAAGCTGGAGTTGGAGCTGAAAGTGAAGGAGCTGGAGCTGGAGGAGCAGCACGAGTTGGAGGAGAGGCGGGTTGTGATGAAGTGGGAATGTTCTTAATGTTTTCTCTAAATACTGGGTGGGTGCCTCAGTTTCCCCTATGCATTTCTTAAGTATCTAGGTGGTGGGTGTGCGATTGTTTCAGAGCCCTAGAGGGCAGGGGTGTGCAAGCGTCTGCGCAGAGAATGGCCAACACCCTGTCTCCCGGCAACTGATAGCCTGAGCCCCTCCCCTGCAAAGGTGCCAACTGAAGGTGTTGGAGAACAGAGAGACAAAGGGAGAGGAGGGGCTGGAGAGTTTCCATTTGGAGCTGGTTGGGAAAATGGAGGCGAGGCCAGTCAGACCTCCTGGCCTACCAAGATGGACCTGAGTGAGGGGGTCCTGTTGTCTGTACCTGCAAGACTGTCTTGGACTGTGTTCCTGTCGTCTAAATAAACCTTCTGTTTTACTGGCTGGCTGAGAGTCACGGTGAATCGCAGGATGGCGGGGGTGCAGGGTCTTGTCTCCCCCAACTCCGTGACATGGGCCAAGAGGGCCTGCCTGGGGGTAAGTGGGAAACGGCCCCAAGATGCCAGTTTTGTGGGGAATCTAGATACCAAACTGCTACCTCAGTTTAAGGAGGCGGGGGATATTGATGCCTACCTCACAGCCTTTGAGAAGGCTTGGGATCTGAACCAGATTGACCCCGCAGACAGGCTCCACTGTCTAACCCCCCCTGCTGGGTCCCAAGGCCATAGAGGCATTCAGCTAAATGGATGGTATTGAGACGGGGGACTATGACCTGTTCAAACAGGCTTTGCTGTTGAAGTCTGAACTGACCCCTGAGGCATACAGGAAACGATTCCGGGGTGTACACAAGATCTCAGGCATCACCTACAAGGAGGTGACTAACCTGCTGAGGGAATATCTCAGTAAGTGGGGGAAGGGCACAGGGGCCACTACCACAGAGGATGTGTATAACCTGGTGGGGTTGGAGCAGCTGTATGACATCTGCTCTCTAGACCTTAAGGTGTGGTTAGTGGACCGGAAGCCCAAAGATCTGCGCAGTCTGGGTGCACTGGCAGATGAGTTTGTGGACAGCAGATGGTGGGTAAGGAGGGATCCAAAGAGGCTGGGGTGCATGCTCACCTAAAAGGCAGTCAGCTGTGAACCAGCTGAGCGGCGAACAGCTGAGCGGCTAACAGAGGGAGTTTGACTGGGAGCTCACCTGGGGAGAGCCCCACTGAGGCTTTCATCTTGCAGGCTCCTCTGAGTAGTTGCTGCAACAGCTGAAGAAGCTCTTAGAAGGAAGGTGCTATGGATTGTGAGCGATCAGCTGTTGTGACCTGCACAGGATGTGCCATGATTGTCTTTCTTCCACAGGACAGAAGCGACTTTGTCTGTACAAAGTGCAAGCTGGTCTCCATATTGGAAGAAAAGATTCAAGGTCTGGAGAAACAAGCATCAACCCTGCATTGCATAAGAATTCCAAAGCTGCAGGAGGATCCCTCCTTAGAGAAGCTGAGGGCCCTTGCTGGCCACAGCAGTGCAGGATCCCAAGGGGAGGACTGCCAGGATATATTCCTCTGGGAGAAGGGATTCCTGTACTGGGAATGAGCTGGTTTGGGGCAAACTAAACCTTGGAAAGTCAGGAGGCAGTTGGTGGTTCCCCAGAGGTACCGACGCAGACTGTTGTACTTGGCCCATGATATTCATTAGAAGTTTTTAAGGTCAGACTTGACAAAGCCTTGGCTGGGATGAGTTAGTTGGAGATTGGTCCTGCTTTGAGCAGGGGGTTGGACTAGATGACCTCCTGAGATCCCTTCTGTCATAACTATAAAGGGAAGGGTAACAGCTGTCCTGTGTACAGTACTATAAAATCCCTCCTGGCCAGAGACTCCAAAATCCTTTTCCCTGTAAAGGGTTAAGAAGCTCAGGTAACCTGGCTGGCATCTGACCTAAAGGACCAATAAGGGGACAAGATACTTTCAAATCTTGGAGGGGCGGGGGAAAGGAAGGCTTTTGTTTGTGTTCTTTGTTTGGGAGTGTGTTCGCTCTCCGGACTGAGAGGGACCAGACATCAATCCAGGTTCTCCACATCTTTCTAAACAAGTCTCTCCTATTTCAAACTTGTAAGTAAATAGCCAGGCAAGGCATGTTAGTTTTCCTTTGTTTTCTCAACTTGTAAATGTACCTTTTACTAGAGTGTTTATCTTTGTTTGCTGTACTTTGAACCTGAGACTAGAGGGGAGTCCTCTGAGCTCTTTAAGTTTGATTACCCTGTAAGGTTAATTTCCATACTGATTTTACAGAGATGATTTTTACCTTTTTCTTTAATTAAAAGCCTTCTTTTTAAGAACCTGATTGATTTCTCCTTGTTTTAAGATCCAAGGGGTTTGGATCTGTATTCACCAGGGAATTGCTGAAGGTTTTTCAAGGCTTCCCAGGGAGGGAATCCATTGAAATGGTGGCAGCGGAACCAGAGCTAAGCTGGTAGTTAAGCTTAGAAGTTTTCATGCAGGCCCCTACATTTGTACCCTAAAGTTCAAAGTGGGGATATAGCCTTGACACCTTCCAACCCTGATATTCTATGATTCTCCTTTCAGGGCATCAGGGAGTACAGCACACCAGGCAGAGGCTGCTGCAGAACTTTCACTGGCCTGGCGTTTTTGACGCAGTCCAACAGGATTGTAGGTCCTGTGACTCCTGTCAGAGGGCGGGGAAAGCACCTCTGAGACCTTTGCCCATCATAGAGGAGCCTTTTCAGAAGGTGGCCATGGACATAGCAGGGCCCCTCAGCAGGGTGACCCAGTCGGGGAAGAAATACATTCTGGTGGTGTTGGATTTCGCTTTGTGCTACCCCGAGGCGGTGGCCTTGTCCTCTATCTAGGCAGACACCGTGGCAGATGCACTGCTGACCATTATCAGCAGAGTGGGGTTCCCCAAGGAGTTCCTTACAGACCAGGGGTCTAACTTCATGTCGACTCTGCTCCAGTGCTTGTGGGAGAAGTGTGGGGTCCAGCACACCTGGGCCTCGGTGTACCACCCTCAGTCCAACGGGCTGGTGGAGCGGTTTAATGGGGCCCTAAAAATGATGCTGAAAACATTAATGGACCATCACCCACGGGACTGGGTCAAGTATTTACCCCACCTGCTGTTCGCATACAGGGAAGTGCCCCAGGAATCCAAAGAGTTTTCCCTGTTTGAGTTGCTGTATGTGAGGAGAGTGAGGGGACCCCTGGACTTGATGAGGGACGAGTGAGTGGGGAAGGTTTCCCTCAATGGAGAATCAGTGATGGAGTATGTACTGACCTTCCGGGAAACGCTTGATTTAAGGTTTCCCGTGCCAGTAATACATGTTAATGTTTTTAGAAGGTTTCTTTCTATAAGTCTATAATATATAACTAAACTATTGTTGTATGTAAAGTAAATAAGGTTTTTAAAATGTTTAAGAAGCTTCATTTAAAATTAAATTAAAATGCAGAATCCCCCTGGACCAGTGGCCAGGACGCGGGCAGTGTGAGTGCCACTGAAAATCAGCTCGCGTGCCATAGGTTGCCTAACCCTGCTCTAGCATATATTGACGGCATCTGTGTCTTTAGTCAGACCTGGGAAGAACACGTGTCCCAAGTGAAGAGGCCTCCAGGATGCCAGACTGACCATAAAAGCTGGAAAGTGCAAGGTGGGGATGGCAGGGGTGTCATATCTAGGCCACAAGGTGGGGAGCGGCCACCTGAAGCTGGAGCCGGCCAAAGTGGAGGCAATCCAGGATTGGCTCACTCCCCAGACTAAGAAGCAGGTACAGGCTTTCATTGGGATGATGGGGGTACTACCGGAGGTTTGTGCCCCACTTTAGCTCCCTCGCAGCTCCCCTCACAGAACTTTGTAGGAAGGCAAAGCCAGACAAGGTGGTCTGGACCGAGCAGTGCCAGAGGGCTCTCTATGCGCTAAAGGGGGCATTCATCCAAAGCCCAGTGCTGGTATAACTGGATTTTAACAAACTCTTCCTGGTGTTCACCAATGCCTCAGACATGGGGCTGGGTGCGGTGCTGATGCAAACTAATACTAAGGGGAGAGACACCCCATTGTGTACTTGAGCAAGAAGTTGCTGCCCCGGGAGCAGCACTGTGTGGCCATAGAGAAGGAATGCCTGGCCGTGGAGTGGGCACTTAAAAAACTGCAGCCATATCTATTTGGGCGGCGCTTCACTGTGTACACTGACCATTCGCCCCTGACGTGGCTGCACCAAATGAAAGGGGCTAATGCCTAGCTGCTGAGATGGAGCCTGCTCCTCCAGGGTTATGACATGGAGGTGGTCCATGTGAGGGGGAGTGCCAATGTTATAGCCGATGCTTTATCACGGGGTGGGGGCCCTGAACTTCCCCAGATCACTGGCTAAGTTCAGACTTGAAGGGGGGAAGAGATGTGAAAATCCCCCACTTTGTCATGTTTTTTTCAATGGTTTGCATGCAGAGGGGGTGGGACTCAGTTTCCCTGGGTGTTACTGGTTTAATGAGGTGATGGGAGAGGGAGTTTGATGTTACAGAGGACCAGCGATGGAACTTGGGACCCCGGCCAATGACCAGGAGAATGGATACGCCAGCGACTGGTGATATGGTGACCAGGAGGCCTAGCTCAGATGCCATAGCTGGTTCTGGCCAGTGGGAGACAATGGCCTGCAGAGAGAGAACCCTGGTGAGCTGACCAGCCGGTTCCAGCCAGAGGGGTACAATGGAGGGCTGAGAGGAGAGGCTGAGAGGAGAGGAGGCCCAGGCAACCCTGTTTACCTGAACAAAATACAAAGGACAGAGGCAGGGCTTGGGGGCAGGTGATATCAGATGCCCAGCTGGAAGCAGGGGATCTCTGGGGTGGGAGGAGAGAGCAGGCAGAGCCCACCTGGATGCAGGGGAGACTTAGGGTATGTCCAGACTACCCGCCGTATCGGCGGGTAGCGATCGATTTATCGGGGATCAATATATCGCCTCTCACTAAGACGCGATATATTGATCCCCGAACGCGCTCCCCGTCGACTCCGGAACTCCACTGGAGCGAGCAGCGGTAGCAGAGTCAACAGGGGAGACGCAGCCGTCGATCCCGCGTTGTGAGGACGGGAGGTAAGTCGGAATAAGGGAGGCCGACTTCAGCTGAAGTTGCGTATCATACATCGACATACCCCTCCCCCCCCCCCCCAGTGTAGACCAGGCCTTAGATGTACTGTGCTGAGCGAGGCCAGGCCTAAGGGCCCTGAGTTTCCTGTGCTGTGTTCAGACGCTCAATAAACCCTCCTGTTTTACGCTGGCTGAGAGTCGCTCTGGTCTAGTGAGCAGGGTGGCATTATTCCCTCTGGGACTGGAGGCCCTGGTGGTCCAGAGCAAGTGGCCTCCCTGAGGGGGCCCACGGCGAGGGACAAATGTGCTAAGGCTCAGAGAGGTGCGATTCCAGGCGGCGGAAGGGCTTAACCCCCGAGAGAGAGTGCACCCCCGAGAAGGGCTGTCACATTGAAGGGGGTTCCCCCCAGAGACCGTACAGGGCCAAGAATGGGCACGACCTGTGAGTCCGTGACAGCCACCACATGGGGACAGCTCGTCCAGCATTCATATGCAGACATCTCTGGGATGGGCCAGCCGGGAACAGCATCACATGCCACCACATGGGGACAGCTCGTCTGGCACTGGGACGCAGCCACCTACGGGGTGGGGCAGCTGCGAAGATCTGCACATAACACCACAAGGGGAGAGCTCGCCCGGCACAGTGACGGAGCCACCTCTGGGGCAGGGCAGCTGGGAACAGCCACACATAACGCCTTAAAGGGATAGTTCTCCAGGCCCTAGGACACAGCCACCTCTTGGATGGGGCAGCCGGGAACAGCCACACATTACGCCTTACAGGGACAGTTCTCCTGGCCCAGGAACACAGCCACCTCTCGGGTGGGGCAGCCGGGAACAGCCACACAAAGAATTTTTCACTTGACCAGAGCTCAAATTGCTGGCGACAGCTGTCCTGGTGGTGGGATACAGCCAACACTGGGGCAGGGCAGAATGGAACTGATGCATGTAACAACACACGGGGACGACTCATTTGGTACTGGGACACAGCCACCTCTGGGGCAGGGCAGTTGAGAACAGCCGCACATAACACCGCATGGGGACAGCTTGCTTGGTGCCGGGACACAGCCACCTCTGGGTTGGGGCATCTCTAGACTGATTCTTGCCTGCATATTTATACCTGCCTCTGGAAATTTCCACCACGTGCGTCTGGTGAAGTGGGTATTCACCCACGAAAGCTTATGCTCCAATACTTCTGTTAATCTATAAGGTGCCACAGGACTCTTTGCTGCTTTTTACAGATCCAGACTAACATGGCTACCCCTCTGATACCGGGCATCCGGAAACAGGTGCACATAACACCTCACGGGGACCGTTCTCCTGGTGCTGGGATACGGCCACCTCGGGTGGCGCAGCTAGCAAAAGCCGTACACATCACTACACAGGTACAGCTCGGCCAGTGTTGGGACACAGCCGCCTCTGGGGCAGAGCAGTCGGGAACAGACGCACATAAATCCACACGGGGACAATTCGCCTAGCACTGGGACGCAGCCACCTCTGGGGTAGGTGAACAGGAACAACCACACATAACACCACATGGGGATGGCTCACTCTGTGCTGGGACACAGCCATCTCTGGGGCGGGGCAGGTGGGAACAGCTGTATATAATGTCACATGGGGATAGCTCACCCAGCGCTGGGATGCAGCCAGCTCTGGGGTCAGAATGATATTGTAGTGTTTCCCCCTGCCTCCCTTATTTAGGACCCCTGTACCAGCTGTACTGTACTTACCCAATGTGGGGGAGAGGGGCCCCTGAGGTGTGAGGACCCCAGGGATGCTGGCGCCCGTCCCGTCTGTGTCTGTTGGGGGTAACAGAGGGGAAGAAATGGGATTGGGATGGTGGAGACAGAGCTCCGCCTCTCCCCTCCCCCGCCCCAGCACAGGGTCACCCTGGGTCACCTCTCCATGGAGCAGACATGGGCTGGCCCTGCTGAGCACCAGAGCCCAAGACATGCTGCACAGTGCCAGAGAGACCCCGGAGTCCCAGGGGAGACCCCAGCTGGGGGGAAAGGATGCTCCCACCTCCCAACACCCCCTTACCCAACCCCTGCACCCCATCCATGCCGTACCGACACCCCAGTGTCCCCTGCCTTGCCCCTATATCCCATCCCCTCCATAACCCCACACCGTCCCCTCCGTACCCCAACACCCCCTTACCACATCCCTGCACCCCATCCCCTCCATACCCCCACACCCCACCGCCCCTGCCATACCCCTACTCTGTCCCCTCCGTACCCCCACACTCCTTGCCCTACCCCTACACCCCACCCCCTTTACCCCCACAACCCAGCACCCCTTACCCCACCCTCCCTTACCCCAACACCCTATTTCCTCCCAAGTCCCTGCCCCCAGCACACCTTCCCCATATCCCCCATACTCCTGTGCCCCTCACCCTGTCTTCCCCTAAACACCCTGATCCCTACCCCCCCCCCAAGTCCCCAGGGCCCCTCTTTGTGGGGGAGCAGTACCCCAGCTGCGGGGCCCAGGCATCACCTGCTTTGAGCTCTGGCGCCAGGCGGTCCGGGAAGAGCTCAACACACTCGCTGGGGAAGAAACCGACCTGGCGAGATAGACAGATGGGGTCAGGATCCACTGCCCCACCCCCAATAGCTGAACATGGGGGTGTGACCTTATTGACATGAACGGTGACCGTATAGATCATTGTTGCAACCAAGGGCCTATAGTGCTACCAAATCTTGTACGGAGGAGGTCAAGTAAGGTGTCTATGGAATGGTTATGATGTGCTGGATATGATTATGCTATCAGTATGCATGTATCATTTTTGTATTTAAAGTTATAAGTATTGGCTCTATACTGTCTGTATTTCAAACTTGTGCTATGCTTCTGGGTGACACCCCAGACAGTTTGGCATCAGCACTGCCTAGCCTGCTTGATGGCCCATTAAGGACCATCAGTTACACAACTGACCCATTGAGAGAAGGCAGATACACCTTATGACTCAGCAAGGCAGGCAGGGACTTGCCTATGGAGAGGACTCGAAGGCTTCCAAGCCATGTGCTGGGCAGCTTGTGTTTAAAACAAAGGAAGCACAGGCCACATGGCAAGAGACTATAAAAGGCAGCTGCATCGTCTCCATTTTGTCTTCAATCCTGCTTCTTACCTCTGGAGGAACTTTGCTACAAACTGAAGCTCTGAACAAAGGACTGAATGACCCATCCAAGCTGTGGCTGTACTCCAGAGACTTAACTTACGCCAGCAGTTTATTCCATCACTGCTACAAGCCTGAACCAAGAACTTTGCCATTACTGTATGTAATCGATTCCATTTAACCAGTTTTAACTCTCATCTATATTTCTTTCTTTTTATGAATAAACCTTTAGATTTTAGATTCTAAAGGATTGGCAACAACGTGATTTGTGGGTAAAATCTGACTGGTATATTGACCTGGGTCTGGGGCTTGGGCCTTTGGGATCGGGAGAACCTTTTTTCTTTTACTGGGGTGTTGGTTTTCATAACCAATCATCCCCATAAGGAGTGGTGCTGGTGGTGATACTGGGAAACCGGAGTGTCTGAGGGAATTGCTTGTATGACTTCTGGTTAGCCAGTGGGGTGAAACCGAAGTCCTCTCTGTTGGGCTGGTTTGCTGTGCCTTAGTAGCAAAGGAAACCCAGCCTTGGGCTGTAACTGCCCTGCTCTAAGCAGTTTGTCCTGAATTGATACTCTCAGTAGTGTCCCATCAAAGGCCGCTTTGTTACAGGGGGATCCCCCTAGGCAACCCTGAGAGAGACACTCCCCCGTCCTGTGTGGTGAATTCCTGCCCCGCCTCCTGGATGGCCTGGGGATCTGTCCATGTGACACGATGGACCCCAGGGCTGAATCCAGAGCAGCCAAAGGAGTGAACTCAAGGTGCGTTCCTTAAACTGAATTAAACCCCTGGGTGGATGCTTAGCTTCCCAATGGCAGCGGTCTTCCTAATCCACTTCCAAAGGGAGTGACACTCACCCAGATGCTGCCCACTCCCATTCGGAAGAACATTGTGACTAAATGGGGTTTTCCTCCTGGTTATGTTGTACATGAGCCTATGTGAGTCTTACTGTTTTGCATGAATAGTGTGTGTGCCTCAGTTTCCCTGTGTATTGCACCAATGCCTAGGAGGTGGAAATAAGGGTGTGTGACTTTTGCTGAGACCCTCGGAGCAGGTGATGTGGCTCCAGCTGCCTGCACATATGTTATGGCCAGTGCCCTTTGTAACTTTAGACCCAGGAGGGGGATGCCACCAGGTGATACTTTGCCCGGGAAGCGAGATAAAGACCAGGAGCTCGGGTCGCTGGCAGCTGGGCAGTCGGCTGTGGGGGACTCAGAGAGGAGGGAGTCCAGGAAATCCAGCCAAGGGACCCCCCCAAAATAGACTTTGCTGACAGTCACTGATTTCTGTGCTAACAAGCTCTGTTCTACACTGTGTTCCTGTCGACTAATAAACCTTCTGTGTTACCCGCTGGCTGCAGAGTGGGGATGCAGGGCTCTCTGGTTTCCTCAGGGGTCCCGTCCAGCTGGACCCACCAAGGGGAAGTGTATGGTGTGAACAGGGTTGCTGGATGCTCCGAGGTCAGACCAGGAAGGCCACAGCTCCTTGCCCTGGACAGCGTGCCCTGAGGGGAGTCACGCCACCCAAGAGGCCTGGCTGGCTGCATACAGAGCAGGTCTGGTGCATCAGGCCTGTGACTCCATCACAACGTCCACACCACCATTTAATTAATCCACTTTAACACCAAATCTGGATTAACCCACCACCAGTGAATCTGGCTTTCTTTCCTAATTCATTTTCCTGGCAAATGTGGATTGACCCACCAACAGTGAATCTGGATTAACCCAACTAGAGTGAATGTATATTACCTCACCAACAGCAAATCTGGATTTCCTTTTCTAATCCACTTTAACAATGAATTAACCCATCACCAGTGAATCCAGATTTCCTTTCCTAAACCACTTTAACTGCGAATCCTGATTAACCCAACAGCAGCAAATCCAAATTAACCCATCAACACTGAATCCAAATTAACCCACCACCCGCAAATCTGGATGCCCGTTCCTGTGTATCAATGGCTATGACAGATCCTCTGCCAGCAGAGCTCCCAGTGTAGATGCAGCCTACGCCAATAGAGGCTCTTCTGCAAGTGCGCGCATACATACACACCCAGCACGGCACGCCGATGGGAGCCCTCCTCTGTCGACACAGCTGTGTCTACACTGCTCTGGCCCTGGGGTGGGGAGATCTGACACCCCAGACTGAGGTAGCTGTGCCGGGATCAGTTTTCAGTGTAGAACAAGCCCTAGTTAAACCGCATTCAGTTCTTCCTCCCAAACTGAAGCAGCCTGAATTCGGTTTAGCTTCATTCCCTTGCTAAGTGGGTTCGCCTCCTTGGGTCCAGGCACCTGCAGTGCAGATGGCAAGTGTCCACCCGGGCAGTTGTGAGCAATGGTTAATCCCACGTGACGTGTTATTCCTTAACTTTAGCAAAGCTTTCGATACGGTCTCCCACAGTATTCTTGCCGGCAAGTTAAAGAAGTATGGGCTGGATGAATGGACTGTAAGGTGGATAGAAAGCTGGCTAGATCATAGGGCTCAACAGGTAGTGATCAATGGCTCCATGTCTAGTTGGCAGCCGGTATCAAGCGGAGTGCCCCAAGGGTCGGTCCTGGGGCCGGTTTTGTTCAATATCTTCATTAATGATCTGGCGGATGGCATGGATTGCACCCTCAGCAAGTTTGCAGATGACACTAAACTGGGAGGAGTGGTAGATATGCTGGAGAGTAGGGCTAGGGTACAGAGACCCCTAGACAAATTAGAGGATTGGGCCAAAAGAAACCTGATGAGGTTCAACAAGGACAAGTGCAGAGTCCTGCACTTAGGATGGAAGAATCCCATGCACTGTTACAGACTAGGGACCGAATGGCTAGGAAGCAGTTCTGCAGAAAAGGACCTAGAGGTTAAAGTGGACGAGAAGCTGGATATGAGTCAACAGTGTCCCCTTGTTGCCAAGAAGGCTAACGGCATTTTGGGCTGTATAAGTAGGGGCATTGCCAGCAGATTGAGGGACATGATCATTCCCCTCTAAACGAGGCCTCATCTGGAGTACTGTGTCCAGTTTTGGGCCCCACACTACAAGAAGGATGTGGAAAAATTGGAAAGAGTTCAGCGGAGGGCAACAAAAATGCTTAGGGGGCTGGAGCACATGATTTATGAGGAGAGGCTGAGGGAACTGGGATTGTTTAGTCTGCAGAAGAGAAGAATGAGGGGGGATTTGACAGCTACTTTCAACTACCTGAAAGGGGGTTCCAAAGAGGATGGATCTAGACAGTTTTCAGTGGTAACAGATGACAGAACAAGAAGTAATGGTCTTAAGTTGCAGTGGGGGAGGTTTACGTTGGATATTAGGAAAAACTTTTTCACAAGGAGGGTGGTGAAGCACTGGAATGGGTTACCTAGGGAGGTGGTGGAATCACCTTCCTTAGAGGTTTTTAAGGTCAGGCTTGATGAAGCCCTGGCTGGGATGATTTAGTTGGAGATTGGTCCTGCTTTGAGCAGGGGGTTGGACTAGATGACCTTCTGAGATCCTTCCAACCCTGATATTCTATGATTCTGTGACTCCCCAGGGAGGCCTGCCCCTGTTCCAAGACAGCCGGTGCCAGGCAGCTGGGCCATGGGGACTCACTGCCGTGGTGGGGAAAGTCAGCCATGGGGTACGTGCTGGGGAGACCCAGTGCCAGGACCAGGGACTGGACACTGCCCAGAACCCAGGGCGCAGGGGGGGGGCAGCTCAGCCGGAGCTGTGACCCCACACACCCCGAGCTGCCCCCCACCCTGCATTCCCACCCCCCCATGCCTCCGGCTCTCCCATGGAGCCCCCTCAGTGACCCGAGCGTGGGGGTGCAATGCCCAGTGAGGAGCCCCCCCTGCAGACCCTCCCCAACCTCCACACTCACCTGGAAGCCGTGCTTTCCTCGCCACCAGCTGACCTCCTCCTTGGGGGGCATGTCGATTACCGACACAATGTCCCCAACCTGCGCTGAGCAGAGAGACAGTCAGGGGGCCCCCAGCCCCACAGAGCAGTGCCCCAGAGGGGGCTCTGGGGCTGTGAGATTCCCCAGGGCAGTGCCACAGCTGGACAGGAAGGGGCTCTGGGGATGTGAGCTTCCCCAGGCAGTGCCCCAGCTGGGTCAGGGAAAAGGGCTCCGGTGCTGTGAGCTTCCCCAGGACAGTGTCCCATCTGGGGAGAGGGGGCTCTGGGACTGAGCTTCCCCAGGACAGTGTCCCATCTGGGGAGGGGGGCTCTGGGAATGTGAGCTTCCCCAGGACAGTGCCCCATCTGGGGAGAGGGGGCTCTGGGGCTGTGGCTTCCCCAGGACAGTGCCCCAGCCGGAGGGGGAGGGGGCTCTGGGGCCCCCCCACACCCCACCTCGAAGGACAGCTCGTCAGGGGCCTGGGCCGTGTAGCGCTTGATGACGTGGGCGGCCGCAATGGCCGGAACGTTGATCGAGGCCTCCTCGTTCACCAGCAGCCGGTTGCCATGATTATCGATCTGCAACAGAGGAGGTGCAAGAGTGAGTACGTGGCAAGGGGCAGCCTGGATGGGGCGTGGATCTGATCTGGGGGAGGGGGCTATAGGTGATCAGGGGTGGGGTGGATACTGGGCTGGATGGGCTATAGGTCTGATGGGAGGGATACAGGGCTGGGGGACTGTAAGTCTGATTGGCAGGGGGGAGGGTGGGAGGGGCTGTGGGTCTGATGGGGGGACAGGTGCAGGGCTGGACGGGCTCATGGGTCTGATTGGGGGGTGGGAATGCCTGGGGGGATGGGCCATGGGTCTGATGGGGGTCTGTGGGGTTACCGGCCTGGATAGGGCCGGGGCTGGTGTGGGGGCAGATGTTGGGTGGGATGGGCCCATGGGTCTGACGGGGGATGGGGGGAAAGGGGCCCGTGCTGAACAGCCCCTACCGTTTCTCCCCCCCACCCAACACCCCATCTCACCTCCATCCAGGTGAGGACAGGCCCGCAGTTAATGTTGCTGTCCACAATGGCCGAGAGCTTCTCCAGGTACTGCCGCAGGACAGGGGCCAGCATCTGAGAGACAGGAGCAGAATCAGGGCCTAGCAACCACTCCCCTCATGTCTGCCCCACAGTGACGGCTCGCCTGGTGCTGAGATTCAGCCATCTCTGGGGCGGGGCAGCTGGGGAACAGCTGCACATAATTCTGTCAGGGGACGGCTTGCCTGGCACTGAAATGCAGCCACCTCTGGGGTGGGGCAGCCCGGGAACAGCCGCACAGCATCTCCCACAAGCTCTGCCCAGCGCCCCCCATGACTCACCTCAGCCTGTCCCCGGGCCTGGCAGGGCGGTGGCAGCTCGGGCAGCTGGGAGAAGCGGCGGTCGAAGATGCAGCAGTGCAAGTGCCCGTCCAGCCTGCAGAACTCCTCGTAGCTGCGGTGAACAGGCCATGTCTTCCCCTGGGGGCCAGGAGGCAAAGCGGGATGTCAGCGGGAGAGGGATGTCGGTGCTCGGGGGGTGGGGGATACACTGGTGAGGTGGGGCTGGGAGGTGCTGGGGCAGCTGAGGACAGAGAGGGGGGTGGATCTGGGGGGGGTCTAAAGAAGGAAAGTGGGGAGCAGTGGCACAGTGTGAGGGTACCACTGTGGGGCACAAGAGGATGGACCTAGGGAGGACTGCAGGGGAAAGGGGAGGGGGCAGGTCTGGGGGTTCAGGGGTCCCCTCTCCCCCACAGTAGTTGGCATGGCAGAGGGGACCCCAAGCTGGAGAGGAGGGACCTGAGTCGGGAATGGGGGGTCCAGGAAGGGGGGCCCTGGGGAAGATTGGGAAGGGAGGGTTGGGGGGGGGGGGGCACTCACCCGGCAGGTGACCTGGACGATGAAGAGTAGCTCCCTGTCCCCCAGGGTACTGGGCAGCCCCTCCCCTTGCTCGGAGGCCAGCAGGAGCTGTGGGCACACAGCGAGTGAGAAGTGCCCCTGTGGGACCCAGGCAACACTTGGTGCAGGCTCAGCCCAGATCCCCTGAATGTCGTCTCTCACCCCAGGAGAGAACCCAAGTGTCCGGGAGTTCAAGTCCCCAAACCCGCATCTGATCCCCATTGGGACCCAATGTCTGGCCAGCCCTCCCCAGTTCCTGCTCCAGCAGGAGCCCCGCAGCCACGAGACGCACCCACCTCCCCAAGGACCCAGCTGTCTGGGAGATGACCCCCACCTGTCCCTGTGCATGGGACCCAGGCAATCAGAAAAGCCCCCCAAATTGGACCCAGGCATCCGGGTGATCAGCCATCCTCACCCAGAAAGCACCTGGGAAGAGGATTTCCCAGATGGGACCCGGGAGTCTGGGAAGAGGGCTCTATGGGCGGCGGGGGGGGTACAGGAGGGGGGATCCCGGGGGGGGGGACCCAGGCATCTGGGACTGGGGCTCCCCGGGCGAGGCACGGCGGTCGCTCACCTGGATGTGTCCAAAGTCCACGGCCTCATAGTGGAAGTGGGCGCAATCAGCCAGCTTGGGGAAATGGGCTCGGGTGATGGACAGCCTGGGGGGAAAGGACACCCCACTGAACCCCAGTGCGCCCCACACAGCACTCCACCCCTGCTGTACCCCACAAAACCCCACACCCCTGGTGCACCCCATACAACACCCCACTGTAACTCACCCCACTGGCCCCCAGTGTGCCCCACACAGTACCCCACACAGCACCCCACCCCTGCTGTATCCCACAAAGCACCACACCTCTGCTGTCCCCACTGTCCCCCAGTGTGTCCCAGAGAGCAACCCACTGTACCCCACCCCCGCTGTCCCCACTGTACCCCACACAGCACGCCACTGTTCCCCAACCTGCTGCACCCCATACTGCATCCCACCTCTGCTGTACCCCACACAACACTCCACCCCCACTGTCCCCACTGTACCCCAGTGTGCCTCACTCAGCAACCCACTGTATCCCACCCCTGCTGTACCCCACACAGCACTGGGTACCCCCAGCCCCTCATGGTACCCCTCAAAGCACAGATTACCCCAACATGCTGTGGTATCCAACTCTAAATAATCCCATTTGATTGAGCAAGAGCCAGGCATCCGCATGGGCCATTCTCTGCTACATCCCCGCACCGCGCAGCGGCAGGCGAAAACGCCTCAGCACCACAAGCCCTTGGGACAGGGACAGATCATCTGACAGAAAATCTTGTAACGCCGGCACTGTATGAACCCCGGGTGCACCTGGCCCGGACACCGCCCGGGGACCTCGCCTCCAAGTGGGAATTTTCCCTTGTTATGTTCTATGTGAGCCAATGTGAGTTTTACTGTTTTGCATGAATACTGTGTGTGCCTCAGTTTCCTTGTGTGCTGCACCAATACCTCGGTGGTGGGAATAGGGGTGTATGACTTTAGCTGAGAACCTCTGGGCAGGTGAAGCTGCTCCAGCTGCCTTCTATGACCGGTGCCCTTCCTAACCTGAGACCAGGAGGGGGATGCAACCAGGTGACTCTTCGGCCCGGAAGCGAGACAAAGACAAGGAGGAGCAACGGGGGTGTCTGAGGTCGGGTCGCTGGAAGCTGGGAGTGTACTTGGGGGGCTGGAAGAGGGGGAATCCAGGGCATCTGGCCCAAGACTCCCAAAATGGATTTGGCTGAAAGTCACTGATTTCTGTGCTAACAAGTTCTGTTCTACACGAATAATAAACCTGTTTTACTGGCTGGCTGCGAGTCACTGCTGACTGCAAGAGGTGGGGTGCAGGGCCCGCTGGCTTCCCCAGGAGCCCCGCCCAGGCGGACTCGCTGCGGGAAGCGCACGGGGAGGAAGGGGATGCTGAATGCTCCGAGAAGGTCGAAGCTTCTTGCCCTGGAGACAGTCTGCTCAGAGAGAGGAGACTCCCCCAGAGTCCTGACTGGCTTCATAGGGAGTAGTTCCAGAGCATCGCCCGGTGACTCCATGACAGACACCGCCTGGGGACACTACCCCGGGGACACTGCCTGCCTGCAGACCCAGACCCAGACCCAGCACCGAGCAGAGACCTGGGCGAGGTGCAGGAAAGGGAACAGGGGACAAGGAGAGAGTCAAAGGCCTGGGACTGTTCAGCTTGGAAAAGAGGGATTGAGGGGGTAGGCCAGGGGGCTCTAAAAGCCTGGCTGGGGTGGAGGGAGTGACTGGGGGGTGTTATTTACCCCTTCATCTAACACGGGCCAAGGGCATCCAGGGAAATTACCAGACAGCAGGTTTCAGACAAACAGAAGGATGGACTCAGCGCACAGCCAGCCTGGGGAACTCACCGCCAGAGGATGTGGTGGTGGCCAAAAGTGTAACAGGGTTCAAAGAACGAGCTAAGTTCTTGGAGGAGGGGCCAGCACACGCTGTCCCTGAGCCGCTGACTGGCAGCCAGGGGCTGGATGCTCCTGGCCCTGCTCTGTTCCCCTGGCCCAGGCCCCTGCCAGGCACCGGACATGGGGCTGCCCCAGCCTGGCCATTCTTATGTTTGTACTTCGATGGTACCCGACACAGCACAGGATACCCCAACACTGCTGTACCCCACACAGCACTGGGTACCCACCCCCATGGTACCCCACACAGCATGGGATACCCCAATACTGCTGTACCCCGCACAGCACCGGGTACCCACCCCCATGGTACCCCACACAGCATGGGATACCCAAGCACTGCTGTACTCCAGACAGCACGGGGTACCTACCCCCATAGTATAGCACACAGCATGGGGTACCCACCCTATGGTACTCCACACAGCATGGGGTACCCACCCCCCATGATACCACACACAGCACGGTGTCCCCAACACTGCTTTACCCCAGACAGCACAAGGTACCCACCCGCAGGGTACCCCAACACCGCTATACCCAGATAACATGGGGTACCAACACCCCATGGTATCCTACTCACCATGAGGTACCCAACCCCACATGGTAAGCCAAGTAGCACAGAGTAACCTGACACCCTGATACTCACACAGCACTGGGTACCCCAACCCTCTGCTATAGACAACCAGGGACCTCCAACCCCCCACAGAACCCATCCCCCCTTGGCTGTACCCCAAGCCCCCAGAACCTATTTCCCTTCTGCTGTACCCCAACCAGGGACCCCCAACCCCCCACAGAACCCATCCCCCCTCTGCAGTTCCCCAACCGGGGACCCCGACCGCAGACAAAACACTATTCTGTTGCTATATCCCAAACTCCAACCACCCAGCATACAGCACCCCCAGAATACCCCAAGCACCCTAATCAGGTAACAGCCATCTACCCAACAGCAAGACAGAGCCCAGTGTCTCCCCTGCCCCCTTCTATATCCCAGCCCTGGGACCCCGCCAGCACCCAGACACCCCCCTCTATATCCCAGCCCTGGGACCCCCAGCACCTAAACACACACCCCTCTATATCCCAGCCCTGGAACCCCCAGCACCCAGACACGCGCCCCTCTATATCCCAGCCCTGGGACCCCCAGCACCTAGACACGCCTCCCCCGCCCAATATCCCAGCTTTAATGGCACCAAGACATCCCCGTCCCCTCGCTATACCCCAACACCCTGGACTCCCTCACACCCAGACACAGCCCATCCTCCCCACAGGCTATATCCCAGCCCTGGGACCCCTAGCATCAAGACATACCCTCCCTCCCGCCATATCCCAGACCCCCAAGCCTTCCAGCACCCAGACACGGACACGGCCCCTCGCTATACCTGAGCCCCTCGGACCCCCTGGCACCCAGACATAGCCCCATCCTTCCCCTGGAGCTATATCTCAGCCCAGGTATTAGAGGATGCTGTCATTTCTATTGTTCCTTTAATTGTCTGTTTCTCTAGCTGGACTCCCATGGGACACGTGCCCCCGAGAGGGGAGCCTGAGATCTGAGCCCTGCCCTCCCATCAGCGACCGTCCAGCTCACGGGGACCCCAGCAGAGAACCCACTTGCTCCCCAATTGCATGGACGGGCCAGGCACGCATCATGCCACATTCACCACTAGGAACGCCTCTCCCGGAACAGGGCTCCCCTTGCTTACCTCTTGGGAGCTTTCCCCTTGACACTGGCGGCTGTGTTCCCCAGAGGGCGGAGCGGCCCATCCCCCGTCCTGTCCAGACTGTCCGTGCTGCGGGCCTGCAAGGGCAAATCAAACAGACCTCAGCACCAATTTACCATCCCCCAAAAGGAGCCCAAAGCCGAGTTGCAGCCACCACAGGGGGGAGAAAGCTGGGGAGCAGCTGCACATAACACTGCACGGGGACAGATTGTCTGGTGCAGAGATGCAGCCAGCTCTGGGGCAGGGCAGCAGGGGAACAGCTGCACATAACACCACATGGGGATGACTTGTCCGGTGCGGAGATGCAGCTAGCTCTGGGTTGGGGCAGCTGGGGAACAGCCGCACATAATGCTGCATGGGGACAGCTCACCCAGCACTGAGATGCTGCCCCACCCCAGAGGTGGCTGCATCCCTGCTATATGACAACTGTCCCAGTTCTCCCCCCTGCACCATGTAATCCCATCCCCTTTGGTTTTAGCAGCCCACGGCGCAACAATCTCCATGGATCCGGTTTCCTGTCAATAATTCACACCCGAGCTGCCTGCTTAGATATTCTTTGCCATGACCCGCACCTCTTCCTGCAGCTCCCCATTTTATCCTTTGAGACAGCCCCCCATCACCCCCAAATCCCTGACACTGCCCAGAGAGGTTGGGGGATTGCTGGGAAAGGGACATCTCCCCTCCTATCCCCACCAGACAGATTTGGGAGCAGGACCTTGTTGAGGGGTGGCAAGGGAGGAGTACAGGCACGGGCGGAGGTAGCTCACGAGGGGTAGAAGTCACCGCACCTGACAGCCCCAAATGCATATGGAACCCCAAATGGCACCGCAAAATCCAACCCAACCTGGGGCTGCATCAGAGCTGGTGTCCCCCTAGAGGGGAAAGACCCCGTGCCCCGTTCCCTGCCCTGGGGCTGGATCGGAGCCCATGTCCTCTCTGTCAGTTGCATGGAGGCTCCGGTTATTGATCCGGGGGGGGGGGCCTCAGAACCAGGTCAGGCCCAGAACTCTGGACTGGCCCTTCTCTCCAAGTGGGATAGGTGAGGGGGGGAGTGGGGAATGCCATGTGGGGAAGGGAGTGCCTGGGCTTGGGGGGGAGGGCAGAGCCCAACAGAGCAGATCTGGGGGAGGGAGAAAGAAGACAAAGGGTGAGACAGACACAGGAGGGTAACCCCCCCCCATGCTCCTTCCCATCCCATCCCCCTGCCAAGGAACCGACCCCCAGAAACACCTGTCATATCCCTGCTCCCCAACTGCCTCCCTTCCTCCCACAAGGGATTGCGTAGGAGGCACACACACACACACACACACACCCTGCACTCCTGCCACCTCCACGTGGGGGGGGATTAAGACACGTGGTGGGGGTTACATAACAGCTCATTGCAATGGCCCAGTTCCTCCCACGGGGACCCAGGAAAAGCACAGATGCCCCCCCAAACCCCAGTTCCCTCTTCCCCAGCCCGGCTGCCCCCCAGATCACTCCCCACCAGCCCAGCTGCCCCCCTTATCTCCCACCCCCTACCTAGCTGAACCTCCAATCCCTGCCCCTCGGCGAGCTGCTTCCCCATAACCCACCCCCAGCCTATCTGGCCCCCTTATAACCCACCCCAATAGTTTGGGGCTCTCTCCCCCCACAACTCTGGTGTGTGTCCCCATTTCCCCCACCTAGCTGCATCATTCGGGGTTAGGGGGCTGAATATCCCCCCACTGGATTAACAGAGACCCCCCCATTTCCTCTGCAAAAGTGGAGAGCACAACCCCTCATGGAGGGCTAAGATTGGGTGCCAGGTGATTTCAGGCAGAAAGGGGACAAGACCCCAAAATACAGAGTAAGACAGCTAGAAAAATTATAGCCCTCCCAAATAAAAACTGATGAGAGAAACCAGGCACCCCAAAATACCTACAGCGTGGGAGTGGGACTGCAAAACTCAGAGCATTTATGGCAAAACTCAGAGCATTTATGGGGTGATTCCCTTGGCCCCCAAAAAGAGAATTTTGGGGGTGTGGGGATTTTGGAATTTGGGATTTCCTGCAAAATCTCTCGCCCCCCCCACACAAACACGAAAGTGAGAGAGGTGTGCACTGTGGGGGTGGGGATCCCCCACAAATCTTTATGGTCAGGGAGGTTTATGGGGGGGGGGAGACACCAACCAAAACTCCATAAACCCCCATCTGAGAGATGCCCCGAGGCGGGATTGTGGGGTATGGGGAATAGATCCCCCAATCTCAGAGACGCCCCGAAGGGGGATTAGGGGTGCAGGTGAGGAGACCCTAAATATATATATGGGGTTTGGGATGTGGGTGGGGCTAAGGAACAGGTGCATGTGGGGGGAGCGTTGGCGCCGGGGGCAGCATTTTGGGGTGGGTAGAGAGTTAAACAAACATGGGGGCACAATCCAATGGGGACCCCTCCCCGTCAGCCCAGACAATAAACTCCCCACTTACCACCATTGTGTCTCCGGTCCACTAGGAGAAGCCGGGGGTGGGGGCCGGAGCCGTGCGGAGGGGGGCGGCATCTAGGGGGGCAGGACCCCCATCCGCAGCCCCCCCCCCGGGAGGGAGCGTGGGTGGGGGCGGTCAGCTCCCAATGGCCATGGGTCGAGAGAGGCACAATGGGGCTTGAGGGTGAAGGAGCTGGAGAGAGCGGGAAGGCGGCAGACGGGGAGGGGAGACACACACGGGGAGGGGGGGTACGGACGGACAGAGGGACGGGCGGGCGCAAGGTCAGCGCCTATGCCCAGAACAGAGCCTAGCCGGGCTCCGAGCCGGGAACGAGCCGGAGGGGGGGGGGGGGCGTGGAGGGGGAGGCGGACGGAGACAGACAGACGGGGGAGCAGGGGCGCTCGCTCTCTCAGCCCCCACCCCGCGCGGGGAAAGAGAGAACGGGAAAGCCCCTGGGAGAGCAGGGCGGGGGACAGGATCCAGGGGTGCCCCCCACGTCCAGCCCCACCGGGAGGGGTCCCAGGGAGCGCCCCCGAGGGTGGGGGGCTGGGAGGGTAGAGGCCCCCCCCGCGCCCGCTGGTACGTTCCCATTGAGATGCAGAGGGGCAGAGGCACAATGGGCCGGGCGCCAGCAGCTGGGCAACCCGCACAAAGGGGCTTCTGTTAGCCCGGCCGCACGGACACCCCCGCCAGGGAGAGAACCCAGGAGTCCCAGCTCCCAACCCCCGCTCTAACCACCAGGCCCCACTCCCCTCCCCAAGGCAGGGAGAGAACCCAGGAGTCCCAGCCCTCACTCTAGCCACCAGACCCCACTCCCCTCCCAGAGCCAGGGAGAGAACCCAGGAGTCCCAGCCCCCCACTAACCACCAGGCCCCACTCCCCGCCCCGAGCCAGGGAGAGAACCCAGGAGTCCCAGTCCCCACCCCACCCCCAACCACTCCTCTGCCGGAGCCAGGACTGGCTCCCAGCTCTGCCCCAAGACCCAAGCCCTTGGTGGCAGTGTCAGGGCTGGTAAGGGGGGGGGGGGAGATGCTCCTATGTCACTCAGCACAGGATACAGCACAAACCCCTCCCAGCCTCCCCCCACAGACTGACCTCAGCCCCTTCCCCCACAGACTGACCCCCAGTGCTCCACATGATTGACCCCCCAGCCCCAGTGCCTCACAGATTGACCCCCAGCCCCCCCCACAGACTGACTCCCAGCCCCAACTCTCCACAGACTGACCCCCTCAGCTCCTCCTCCCCACCTGAGCCCCCCCCAGCCCACTATCTGCCCAGTGCGAGGAACAGGACAAGTTAGGATGTGGGGGGTGTCAGTGCCGGGGGTATTTGGTGTGGGGAGGGGATTACACCAATGAGGGGGTTGGGAGCTGCAAGGGGAGCGTGAGGGTGGGGGGTGTAGGGGGGCTGTGGGGGGACACTAATCAGGGTGAAGGTGGGGGGAGAGGGAGGGAGGCTATGGGGTGGTCAGGGTATTCCACGCAGGGCTGTGGCTGCAAGTGATGGGGGGCATGAAGTCTGTAACAGGTGGGGGGATGGGAAAGGATTGAGGGTCAGGAGGGATTGGGGGAGCTGTGCGGGGAAGGGGACCTGTGCGAGTCAGTGTGGGAGTCCCTGCTGCCCCCTGCTGGGGGGATGGGCCTGCTCTGTGTGTGTTGGGGGGACTGTCTGGGTTCAGGGGTACCAATCTGGGGGGACTCCTCGGGAGAGGGGCTGCAAATCTGTGTCAGGGCAGAGAAGTTGGGGGGCTGTGCTTTGGAGAGAGATCAGGGAGCAGCATTGTGGTGCATCTCCCAGACCCCTCCAGGAATCCCTGCCCTGCCCCCCAGCACTCGTGCCCCCCCAGACCCTGCCCCCCTGTCCCATGGTGGGTCGGGGGGATGCCAAGTTCCCTTTCTGCTCCCTACCGTGGAGAGTGAGCGCAGACGGGGCTTCCACTTCTGCTGGCTGTTGTCCACCAAGGAGAATCGGCGCAGCATGCTGGGGGGCTGGAGATCCTGAGGCAGGGAGGGGGTCAATGATGGGGTCCAGCTGTGACCAGGGTCCCTGCCACACAGGGACACTAATGAGAGGTCCCTTTGCGGCCTTACATGCGGGTGTTCCCCAGCTGTCCCACCCAAGGTGGCTGCATCTCAGTGCTGGGCAAGCCGTCCCTGTGCAGTGTTATGTGCGGCTGTTGCCCAACTGCCCCTGAGGTGACTGCACATCAGTGCTGGGCAAGCATCCCCAGAGGTCTAAGCTGTCTGGATCAGATCTCACTCCTCCTGCAGATGCTGCTTCTGCTTCCTGCCCGCATTTGGGAACCGCAGCAGGAAGCGGCTGGGGGTCGCCAGATCCCGTCGGCACTAAATCTGTGGGCTGAATTCTGAGCTAAGGGTGAGCTGGGTGCAGGCTGGCATGGCTGTGCTCATGGCACTGAGATCCCCTTGTGCACACTTGCTCACAAGTCTCACGCCAGCGCCTCCCTGCCACACATGCTGGCCCGGGCCCTGTGCACCTACATCAGGGGTGGGCAAACTTTTTGGCCCGAGGGCCACATCTGGGAATAGAAATTGTATGGCAGGCCATGAATGCTGACAAAATTGGAGTTGGTGTGCAGGAGGGGGTGAGGGCTCTGGTTGGGGGTATGAGCCAGAAATGAGTTCAGGGTGCAGGAGGGGGCTCTGGACTGGTGTGGAGGGGAGTAAGGGCTCCAGCTGGGGGTGCAGGCTCTGGGGTGGGGCTGGGGATGAGGAGTTTGAGGTGATGGAGGGGGCTCTGGGCTGGGACCGAGGGGTTTGGAGGGCAGGAGAGGGATCAGGGCTGGGGCAGGGGGTTGGGGCACGCGGGGAGGCTCAGGGGTGCAGGCTCTGGGTGTCGTTTACCTCAAGCGGCTCCCAGAAGCAGTGGCATGTACCTTCTCCAGCTCCTACACAGAGGCGCAGCCAGGTGGCTCTGCACGCTGTTCTGTCTGCAGGCACCGCCCCTGCAGCTTCCATTGGCGGCAGTTCCTGGCCAATGCGAGCTGCAGGTGCAGCACTTGGGGTGGGGGCAGCGTGCAGAGTAGAGCCCCCTGACTGCCTCTATGCATAGGAGCCAGAGGGGGGCCATGCCACTGTTTCCAGGAGTCACGTGGAGTGGCCCCCGACCCTGCTCCCTGGCTGGAGCACTGGAGCAGGGGAACTCGAGGGCCAGATTAAAACGGCTGGCAGGCCGGATCTGGCCCACAGGCTATAGTTTGCCCACCCCTGACCTACATCCTCCTGGGCACACTCACCTGTGCCCAGTGCACGAGGCTACTCTGCCCCCACCATGAACATCCCCCCTTGCCTTTGGCACTAGCCACAACTGTCCTCTTTATCAATAGTCCAGCACCACTGCCTACATTGGTGGCTCATCTGGCACTGAGATGCAGCCACCTCTGGGGCAGGGCAGCCAGGGAACAGTGACAAATAATTCCACACAGGGATGGCTCGCCCACAGATGAGATGCAGCCACCTCTGGGATGGGGCAGCTGAGGAGGAGACGCCCAGGGACACCACACTGGGGCCAGCCTTCACTGCATGGGGAGCGTGCCCCCTGCTAATCCCCCACCCTGCTCCCTGCAGCCCCCCGGCTGTTCCGGAGGTTTCCTACCCGCCTCCCTGCCCAGCCTGAGGCTGCGAGATCACCGCCAGGGCAGCCCCAGCTGGACTGAGACTCGCCAAGCAGGGCAGCGGGTTTCAGAGAGCAGGGCTGGGGTAGTAGCACTGTGGGGCTCTGCCAGGTATGTCTGTGGGCCCAGCTGGGTCTGTCCCACTGTCATGTGCACAGCGCCCCTCCGTGCCAAGCTTAGAGATGGAGCAAGGCTCGGGGGTCTGAGAGCAACATCCCCTAGCACAGGCTGGGGCTGGATCGAAGCTGGTGCCCCCTGGAGGGTAAAGGTCCCATGCCCAGTCCCCGCCCCCCAAGCCAGCTGGTTGTCAGATTCTCAGTTGGGAGCTGGCTCCGTCACCTCCAACATGGTCTGTGGCTGTACTGGTGGCATCACGTCCCACAGAGCTTCAGCTTTCATGGGCTGCTAAAGCTTCTGGCCTTAGTGGTTAGGATAGAGGCTGCCTGGGTCTGCTGAGAGCCTGTGCCTGTTGCTGGGAGAAGGGGGGGCTGCCTGCGTGTGACCAACCCTGCAACACTGCCTGGGTCAGCTGAGAGTGGGGAGGGGGAGCTGGCCTGCCCCTCCATGATCTCCAAAGTCCAGTGTCCCTGACATTCACGGTTTCCCTACTGGTGATCTTGGCGGCAGAGGGCACAAAGGCTGGGTGGAGGGCAGGGAGGGAAATGCAGAAGGAAGAGACAAGCCGAGGGGGAAGTGCAAGTGGGGAGGGTGGGAAAGGAGGGAGCAAAAAAAAGGCTGTGTTGGGAAGTGGGGCGGGGACAAGGGATTTCCCTCCCCACCCACTGGGAATGCAGATGGGCTGGGGCTTTCCCAGGAGGCTGGGGGAGAAAGGACCCCCATGCAGGAGTTGGAGAGGGACTGGGGGGTCAGTGAGTGACTGACACACATAGGGAGGGCGACTCAGCCTCTCCAGCAGGGGACAGCACACACAGAGCTGGGCTCATCCCCTGCAGGGGGGGGGGGCAGTGTTCACACGCACACACACAGGTGCCAGCTGCACAGACGTAGGGCGGAGGGAAACCCCGGTTCCAGGGAGTGGGGCTCCATGTGGCCCAGGGAGGCAAGAAGCTGTGTCAGGAGCCAGAGTGGCTCTGGCCAGCATCTGGGAGCAGGGCCAATGGGGGAGTGTACAAGTATACATGCAGATGGACAGATGGCTTCATGTGGGCATGGATGGAGAGACGGGTGGATGGAGGGCTGGGTGTGGGGAAGGACGGATGGATGGAGGGGTAGAGGATGTGTGTGAGCAAGGGAAGGGGTGGGTGTGGGGAAGAATGGGGGGGTGGAGGGTGCATGTGGGGGGCAGATGGAGGGAGGAGTGGGTGTGGGAAAGATGGATGGGGATGGGTGGAGGGTGCATGTGGGGCAGTGTAGATTGGTGGGAGGATAGCAGATGTGTGGAGGGGGGCAGATGGAGGGACCATAGACCCATAGCAATGTGGGACTGGAAGGGACCTGGAGAGGGCATCCAGCCCAGACTGGGCTTTGTCTGACCTGCTTTGAGAAGCCTCCTGCGCCGGGACCCCCTGCCCGCCCCATGGCACCTGCCAAACTCCCTGCATGCAATGTGCAACCTAAGCCGGCCTCGTGGCACCGCCGCCCTTTGCACCTTGTCCTGCCGAGAGGCCTGGCTGCCCCTCTGCACAACATGTCAGAGCCGGTGTCTCAGCTCCAGCCTCCCAGCCCCAGGTTTCAGTCTCTCCTCCTTGCCCAGGCGCCCAGACCTTTCCTCCTTGTTGCTTTCCTTGGGGCTTTGCCAGCGGCCGCTTCACCCCTGTTGCACAGGGCCCAGAACCGGACCCAGGACGCCAACTGAGGCCTCCTCAGCACGGCCACAGGGCTGCTCCTGTGTGGCTCCCAGGCCCCTGCTGACCCAGCCAGAATGATGGGCTGGCTTGGTACTAGTATTACTCTGGTGACTCATCTCTAGTTTGTGACCCACTCTCCACCCAGCTCCTTCTCTGGCAGACTCTCCTAGACTAGCAGCACCAGCTGGGATCTGGGCAGTGGTTCCCCCCTCAGACCAGGGCTACATTCAAATTGTGCAGTGGTAGAACCACGCCGCTCAGGGTGTCAACCCCCCCCCCCCCCCCGAGCGACAGCTGCACCAGCCTAACCCCAGTGCATACGGCACCCCTGGCGACCCAAGGGTGCTTCCCAGGGATGTCGCTACCTCTCTCATGGAGGTGCCGCGTAGCTCTCCGGTCGGCTCAGTGACACCAGGCAGCATTGCATCGACCTGCCTTAGCCTTGTATTTTCCACGTGACCTCCGTGAATTTCAGCCGGTGGCTCCCAGGCCATTTCTCCAGATCACTTGGGTTTCGAATCCTATCCGCCAAAGCACTTGTGCCCCATCTGGCTGGGTACTGTCCACAAACGCTACAAGCTGTCATTAGCCCAGTCCCTGATGAAGATACTGCCCAGAACCGGAGCCAGGCCTGATCCTGGCGGGCCCCACTCACTGCCAACCACTGACCCGACTCCCTGGGAATGGGCACCTGCCCCCTAGCAGGCTCGGTGAGGCTGCATGGCCCTGGTTTGCTCAGCAGGTCACGTGGAACAATATCAACAGCCTCACTGAAGGGGAGATAGCTCAGATCAACCGCCGCCCTTGCCCCAAGGCTGGGCCCTATCCGAGGAGAGTGGGTCAGGGACATGATTTGTTCTGGACAAATCCATGTGCGCTGGACGCCCCACCTGCTAAGGGCCAATGAGAGTGTCCATTCTCTCTCCCTGCGTGGTTTAGGAGCTCCTGGGTTGTCCCTATGCACAGACAGATGCGATGTTTCCCTTTTCAGGCCTCTGGGGTCAGTCCCGTCCCCCACCAGCTCGCAAAGGTGGAGTGGGCGCGTGGATGGATGGTGGGGGTGCTTGAGGAGGGGCAGATGGATGGGGCGCATGGGGAGACGCGGGTGGACAGATGGAGGGGGTAGGTGGTAGGGTGGCAGGAGGGGGCATGTGCAAGAAGGGAGCGAAGGACTGCATGGGAAGGAGGCCAGCCAGGCACTGACCCAGTGAGAGTCCCCGGGCAGAAGGCATGTGGGGAGGGGCAGGAGACCAACCAGGCACTGCCCCACTGGGCAGCCAGAGTCTCTCGGGCAGACAGTGCAAATGGGTGCAGGTGGCAGCCCAAGCAAGCGGGGAGCGAGCCGGGAAGCGACAGAGCGGGAAGGCCCACACTGAACAAGCGCGCCGGGATCCCTCGGACTCAGGTGGTGTCTCCGCCCCCAGGGGACTCTGCAGTAGGCGCTGCTGAGCCCATGGGACCCAGGTGTCCAGGGCACTAGCGGGATCCCCCCAGGTCCCCCTACCTGTGGGGGCTCAGAGCCCATGTCCGAGGCTGCGGGGGGCTCCAGCGTGGGGCCTGGGGGCTCTGGCAGAGCTGTGACTCTGCACTGCCTCGGGCCGCCCAGCGCAGGAAGCTGGAACCCACAGGTTAAACCACGTTGTCGCACTGCTGAAAGGGGAAGTCGAGTTGCTGATCGGTTCCTCCTAGGCTGCCTGCAGGGAACTGCCCAGGGCAGCATGCACAACGGAGGGCTGGGGGCAACAAGCACCATCAGCACATGGGACCGAACTTTCCAGCCCCCACCCTGGGGCCGGATCGGGGCTGGCGTCCCTAGAGGGAAAGCTCCCCTCCTCCCCCAGCAGCCAGCCAGTCCCCCCAAGTTAGAACACCAATGGTGCTGAGGGTTGGGATTGAGGGGCACCAGCAGGGCTGGGAGGCGGGGAGGCTTGGACGGCAGGGGGCTGTAGGTCCCCCTGTCCTTCTCCCCCCAGTAGCTGTGGGGACAGGAATTGCCCCCACCCCCTCCCCAATGCTGCTGGCTCCCACTTCCTGTTTGCAGGCTGCTGGGGCTGAAGAGCTGGGAGCCCGATTTAGCCTCCAGCTCACATTCACTTCCTGAGCACGGGGCCGAGCTGGGCCCAGCCCCAGAGTGCTGGGGGGAAGGGATCACTCTGCTGGACTGGAGGTGGCTGGAGCAGAGGAGAATTCCCCTCTGCTGCCAGCGGGACAGGGTGCAGGACACACAGCAATGCAGCTGGTATCCCAACCAGCAGAAGGGAGTGAGGTGTGTGTATGTGTACACACCCCACTCTCCAACAGGGGGCAGTGGGGTACACCCCCAGCTGAGGCAGTGTCTCACAGCCCCCTCAGTTAGCGCCCCACTAACCAGTTCCCCCCAGCAGAGCTGCCCTGGCAGGATGCAGTAGCTTTGCGGTGCCCTGTGGGGTGGGGGCCGTGGGGTGGGCAGCACACACACACCGCTATTGAGGACTGGACACACAAAAGGCTGATTATGAGGGGCCGGGGGAGCCAGGAGCCGGCACTTGCTGGCCTGACACGGGCGCTGGCCCCAGGCCAGGGAGAGGCAGAGTTGGGCACAGGGGGCTGGGAGGCGGTACAGGATGAGGCATGGGGCTTCCCCACTAGGGAGCACCAGCTCTTTCGGGGGGGCAGGGGGGGTGCAAACTCCCTAGAGAGGAAAAGCCCCCTGCCACTTCCCTACCCCCCTGAGCCAGCCAGCCCCCCGCCATGGGCCAGATGGGAGCCAGTGCCCTCTAGAGGGAAGGCTTGGACGGTAGGGGGCTGTAGGTCCCCCTGTCCTGCCCCCCTGAGCCAGCCAGCCCCCCATTATGGGGCCGGATGGGAGCTGGCACCCCCTAGACCCCATTTCCACATCACAGAGCCGGCTGCAGACAAGCCCATGCCATGCCAATTAGCAAACCCACTTTTATTACATTGCCTAAGAAAACAGCAAAAACCATCCACACCTGGCCAGGGAACAGCTCCCCCAGGCACACCTGTGCCCTAGAGCACCCCCCGCTGGGCCAGGCCGGGGGGGGCTGGGAGCTCCGCCCACAGCCAGCACTCCCGCCCTGCTCCCTCCTGTGCCCCCAATGAGCCAATGACCCTCCCCCAAGGGGCGCGAGGTCCTGGCTGAGGTGCAGGCGGTGCTAGGTAGCCTAGCTGGCCTGAGGGGAGCTGGCAGATTCGCCCACCTCTGGCTCTGGGCTGACTCGGCCCCGAGATGGGGGCACGTGGACTCACAGCTAGTCGCCCTGGCTCAGGATATTGTTAACGGCCCCCCAAGGCCGATTCCAGACAGAGCAGGGCCTGGAGGGAGGGAGATCCGGAGACTCTCAGCAGGGGCGGCCGGGCGGCTCAGCCAAGCCCTGAGACACGAGCCTGGACACTGCGATGTCGACGGCCCTGGGGAGTGAGAGAGCACAAATTAGCACTGAGTGTGCCCCAGACAGCTGCATCTCTGAGCTGGGCAGGCCAGCTCTGGGGCAGGGCAGCTGCCCCATGGGGACAGCAGCCATCCTCTGCCCTGCCCCACAGCACTCCCTAGTGTTGCGCTGGGTAATTACCGGAGCTGGCTGCGCAGATCCTCCCGCTGGCCCCGCAGCACCTCCAGCAGTGGATCCTCCTCGAACTCAGTGCCATCTGATTCTGGGGGCGACAGAGAGAGCATGGCTCACACCCCAGCCAAGTCTCCCCAAATCCCACCTGCCCCCACTCACACCCCCTGCCCCACCCCTGCTCAGACCCCAGCAAGATCCCCCACCCCCACGATCCCATCCAGTTCCCCCCAGCCCCCACCTCCACTGGGACCCTGGCTAGATCCCTCCCTAGCCCTGCTCAGAGCCCCTCCCCCCCACAGCCTGAAATGAGACCTGAGCAGATCTCCCACTTCCTGCTGCCACTCCTCACTGAGCCCCCACCCCACCAGCTCTCTCTCTCCTACCCAGGCTGCCAGTCACCCCCTGCACCCCCTCACCCTCCGCCTCCTCTAGCAGCTGAACCGCCAGCTGCAGCAGCTGTGGGTGCTGGGAGCCAGGGGCCAGGAGCTCCTCTGCTGCACTCTGCTCTGGAGGGGAGACTGCTCCCTCCCCTGACTGGCGTCCCCTGGTGGGGAGGTGGGATGCCGGGGGGGAGAACAGCCTCTCAGAGATCACCTGGGAGAGAGAGAGAGATGGGAGGTCACTTGCCCTGCTCTCTGCACCCCCAGCCCGCACCACCATCATGCTCCCTGCAGCCTGCACCCCAAACCTGCTCCCCTACCCTGCCAGCGCCCCACCCCACCCCACTCCCCACAGCCAGCACCCCTGCCCCATCTTCCTCTGCTGGGAGGCCAGGTGCTCCCCACACACTCCTGCCCCCCACAGTGCCCCCTGGTGGGAGAGGAGCTCCCTCCACAGCCCACGCCCCCATCCCACTCCCCACAGCCAGGCTCTCTCTGGGTACTGCACCTGCCCCAGGGCACTGTGGATGGATGACTCCCCCTTCCTGCCTCTCCTCCTCCAGCTGGGGGTCGCCTCTGGCTTCGTGGCAGCTCTGTCTTGCCACGGCTGAGGCTTGGAAGGCTGCTCGGTCTCTTTAGGTATGTGCTGTGCCACACCCATTGCCCAGGCTCCCCACTTAGCATCCTGGGAACCGTGCCGCTCCGTGGGTCCCGCTGCCCACCGAGCATCCCGAGAGCCGGGCCGCTCCGCCGGTCCCGCTGCCCGCCGAGCATCCCGAGAGCCGGGCCGCTCCGATGGTCCTGCTGCCCACTGAGCATCCTGGGAGATGGGCTGCTCCACCGGTCCCGCTCCCCGCCGAGAATCCTGGGAGCCAGGACGTTCCGCCGGTCCCATTCCCTGCCAAGCATCCTGGGAGCTCCACCTCTCTGCAGCTCCTCCTCCATTTCCCTCAGGCTGTGGTGTGCTGGAGGGGGTGGCAGCAGATGCCAGCTGCCCCAGAACGTGGACAGCTATGGGGTTCTGCCCCACAGCTGGCTTAGCACTCAGGAAGGGCACCTCCAGGGGGTGCCCCATCCCTTGGCGAAGAGCAGAGGGTCCTAGTGCCCACTCCAGGCCAGATCTCATTTCTGGCTGGACAGCAGGCGCTGGGAACGCAGCAGCATCTCCGCTCCTCCATGCCACTGCACTTGGCAGCAGTCCAACACCAGGACGTGCCATGCACACCCCATCGCCCTGCAGGAATAAGGGGAGGAGTGTGCCGATGAAGGGGCATTGCCTGCAATATCCTGGAATAACATTAAGTATCGCCAGAGCTCACTGCATTAAAAACACAAACGTTTGTGTGTCACCACGGGATCGTCTGTGATTTCGCTGAGAGACGCACCTGATGGCAACCCTGGGAAATGCTACAAGCTTCAAGGCGCTCTCCAAACCAACAGGCCAGCCAACCCCAGCTTGGGGGTGCCTAGGAGACGCTCAGGTGGCGGGGAAGGCACCCTCCAGAGCAGCCCGAGGGGAAACCCGATGTCGGCTGCTCACCTGCAACAGGAAGCCCAGCCCAGGGACCCAAGCTGGACAAGGGAGGGACTCACAGACATGGGGTTGCTTATGCGGAGCTAAGAGTTGCTACAGATTCCTAGATCCCAAGGCCAGAAGGGACCGTAGTGATCACCTAGTCTGGCCGTCTGTGTAACACAACCCGACACCTGCACTGAAGAATTCCTTGAGCTGCGTGGCAACAGGGGAATTTTCTGTCATATATTTATGACGATGTGTGCCTCAGTTTCCCCTATATGATGCATTGTTACCCGGTGGGGGGTTGGGACAAAATGGGAACATTCTTAATGTTTTCTCTGAATACTGTGTGTGTCTCAGCTTCCCCTTTATCGGGGTGGGTAAACTACAGCCCGTGGGCCGCAACCAGCCAGTTACACCTTTTAATCCGGCCCTTGAGCTCCCACCGGGGAGCAGGAGCTTGCCCCACTCCGCGCATGTCCCCCCAGGGAGCTCTGCATGCTTTCCCCGCCCCAAGCGCTGGCTCTGCAGCTCCCACTGGCCACAAGGGAGGCACCTGCAGATGGGGCAGCATACAGAGCTACCTGGCTGGTGCTGCGCCTCCACGTAGGAGCCGGAGAAGGGACATGTCGCTACTTCAGGGAGCTGGTTGAGGTAAGCACCACCTGGAGCCTGCACCCCGTACTACCTCATGTGCCCCAGCCCCCTACCCCAGCCCTGATCCCCCCTCCCGCCCTCCAAACTCCTCAGTCCCAGCCCAGAGCCCCCTCCTACAACCCAAACCACTCATCCCCAGCCCAGAGCCTCCTCCCATACTCCAAATCCCTCTGCTCCACCCCCAGCCCCCTTCTGCACCCCAAGCCCTTCATCCTTGGCCCCACCCCAGAGCCCACACTTCCAACCAGAGCCCTCCCCCACTTCCGCATCCCAACCCCCTGCCCCAGCCTGGGGCCCCCACTCGCAACCTGAACGCCTCATTTCTGGGCCCACCCCAGAGCCCACCCCCTCAACCGGACCCCTTGCCCCCTCCCACACCCCAACCCCAATTTCGTGAGTATTCATAGGCCGCCCTACAATTTTCATACCCAGATGTGGCCCTTAGGCCAAAATGTTTGCCCACCCCTGCCCTATATACTACTCAAGTATCTAGGTGGTGGGATAAGGGGGTGTGATCGTTGCAAAGACCCCTAGAGGGCAGGTGTGACTGCTGGTGGGCTGCACCTTGTATCCTGGCAACTGATGGCCAGTTCCCCTTCTCTGCAAGAACCAGCCTGAGGTGCTGGTGCAAGACCAGAGGGACCTGCTGGCCCAGGAAAGAGACAAAGGAAGGAGAGGGGACAATGGGCAGCTGAAAGGATCAGTCTCCTGGTTTGGGACTGGGGGTGGGGTGGTAGAGGCTAGGGCTCTGCCCCCCCCCCATGGACTCTATTGAAACAACATTCCTGATTTCTGTGCTAACAAGATCAGTCCTACGCTGTGTTCCCATTGATGAATAAACCTCCTGTGTCACACTTCTGGCTGAGTCCCTGTGACTGCGGAGTGGGGGTGCAGGGCCCTTTGGGGGGGGTGAGGGTCCCCAGGTGTCCCTTCCAGGTGGACTCACAGCAGGGAGCTCACAGGGTGAACAGGGGGCTGAACGCTCCGAGATCGGCTCCAGGAAGTGCCGAAGCTGAAGATGCTTCTTGCTCTGGTGGAAGGGCCCCTGCAGAGAGACTTGTTACACCAGAGTCTGGGCTGACCCTCATACAGATCAGTTCCAGAGCAACCGAACTGTGACTCCATGACAGCGGAAAAGGCTCGTTTGCTCTCAGGGTGGGCTGGGAGAGGAGACAAAGGTATGAAGGGAGTTCGGATCCTTCAAAAGGACTGGCCAAGGCAGGCCCTGTATCAATGGAAAAGCATAGAAGACAATGGCAAGCCGTCAGCAGGACGCGGCTGCGCCCCAGAGCGGGATTTCCCCACCTCTCCACAGGGATGCATCCGAAGAAGTGGGCTGTAGTCCACGAAAGCTTATGCTCTAATAAATTTGTTAGTCTCTAATGTGCCACAAGTACTCCTGTTCTTTTTGCGGATACAGACTAACACTGCTGCTACTCTGAAATCTCCACAGGGAACAGAGCAGAGACCCAGCTGGAGAACAGAGGACAGGGAAAGTGCGAGGTGGGGGGAATAGAGCTGCTGGAAGGGTCTGGGGGCTCTCCCTGGGACCTGACCAAGTCGGTTGGATGTTCAGACAGACAGGCTTGGAATGTGGGGTTCATTACAATGTGGCTGGGCTTGGGGTTTGTCATGGAGTCACCAGGTGATGCTCTGGAACTACTCCCTACGAAGCCAGTCAGGACTCTGGGGGAGCCTCCTCTCTCGGAGCAGACTGTCTCCAAGGCAAGAAGCTTACACAGCTTCCACCTTCCTGGGTCTGACCTCGGAGCATTCAGCATCCCCTTCCACACTGTGCACTTCGCACAGCGAGTCCGCCTGGGCGGGGCTCCTGCGGCAGCCAGAGGGTCCAGCACCCCAACTTCAGTCAGACGTGACTCTCAGCCAGCCCGTAAAACAGGTTTATTAGTCGACAGCAACACAGCGTAGAACAGAAATTGTTAGCACAGAAATCCATGACTTTCAGCCAAATCCATCTTGGGGGAAGGGGAGCCCAGAGTCAGGGCTCTGGTCCTGTCCCCCCCCGCACCCCAAGCCAGCCCAGAGGAGAGGGACTTCCAGCTGCCTGGCCCCTGCCCTGCCCACTGCTCCTCCTCCGGCCTTTGTCTCGCATCCGGGGCCAAGAGTCACCTGGTCGTATCCCTCTCCTGGGTCTCAGGTTACAAAGGGGCAGCCATAGCATTCCTGCAGGCAGCAGGATCAGCCCCCACAAAAGTCACACACCCTTATTCCCACCACCTAGACACTGGTGCAATGCACAGGGAAACCGAGGCACACACAGCATTCATGCAAAACAGTAAGACTCTCATACAACATAACAAGGGAAAATTCTCACTTTGTCACAGGCTTGGCCTGGCTATGTTTGAACCCTGAGCTCTCTGCACCAGCCTAAGGCCTTCCTAGGCTGCATCTGACCCTGACGAAAGAGCAAGTCGCTGGGTGTATGGTGCATCACAGGGGCTCCTCCCAGGGACAGTTCTAATGTGGGAGCCCCGATCCTATGCACCCATGACAAACAGGTGTTTAAAAAAACCTCCCACCTTGTTCTACAATTTGTTGGTGACAGCAAATGCCCCCGCTCCTTGGAAAATCCTTCCAATGATTACTTACTCGCACCGTATGCCTTATTTCCAGGCTGCCCTGGACTAGCTTCACCTTCCAGCCCTTGTGTGGTGGCAGAGCCCAGGATGTCACATTCCTCCCCCACGTAGACACTCACAGACTGGGATAAGTCACCCCTTCACCTTCCCTTCGTTAACCTATAGACTCAAGCTGCGGCTATGCTACAAAATGACATTGATCTAACTTACGTTGGCACATGGCTGCTGCAGTTACTGAACAGCGACTGTGTGCCCATGTAAGCTGGCTACCTTTGATCGCCCAGGGCTTAGGGATGACACTTCCGCGGCTAGGTCGACCCAACGCAGCCTATGTCGACCTAACCGAGTAGTGCAGACCAGGCTTCCATCTGTCGTTCTCAGGTGGGTTTTCTAACCCTTGAACCCTTCTCTGGTCCCCCTCCAATTTATCCTCATCCTTGAGCGGTGGGCACAGAAGTGGATGGCGAGGTCCAGTGGGCTACAGGCTGGACAGCGCTGTGGCAGGGCGAGCGCTGGGTGCTCTGAGTGGGGGGTTACACAGAGACAGTAGAGTGACCTATGATGAAGCGGGGGGATTTTCTTAGTGTCTTGCATGAATGCTGTCTGTGGCTCAGTTCCCCTGTGTGCTACGTGTTTAATGAGGTGGTGGGAGGGAGTTTGTTGCTGGAGAGGAGCAGGTGTTACCTCGCCTGGCAGTCAGGACCCCGACAACTGCCTGGAGATTGGGTACCCTAGTGACTGGTAGGTCCCCCCAGCTTGGCAGTCAGCCGATTCTGGCCTGTGGAAGGACAATGGGCTGAGGAGAGAGGACCCCTGTGGCTGGGTTCCAGCCAGGGGGCTGCTGGGCTGGGGACAAAGAGCAGCCTGAGCCCACAGGACTGAGACTGGCCAGGCTCAAGACCCCTGAGAACTGCCTGTGCTGGATTCAGATGCTCAATAAACCCTCCTGTATTACGTTGGCTGGGAGTCACTGCAGGGTAGAGATCGGGGTTGCATTGCTCTCTCTGGGTGTGGAGGCCCTGGGGTCCATGGCGAGACATGGGCGAGCGGAAGGTTCAGAGAGGTGCAGGTCCAAGAGGCGCTGGAGCGCAGGGCTTAACCCCCGAAGAGTGTGTGGACCCACAAGAAGGGCTGTCACGCTGAGAGGAGCTCCTCCCAGGGACCTTACAGAGCCGAGAGAGCACGGGGCATGAGAGTCCGTGACATGACCCCAGGGTAGATTGACTTTCCCAACACTCTGGGGCAGGGCAGGCAGGGAACAGCCCCACAGATGGCTGTGCCCCTATGATCCCCGCTGGGAGAGGCAGGTCTCCCAGAATCATCCCCCCCAATCACCCCCGGGCTCCTACCGTCCTTGGGCCCCGGGCCAGCTTAGTCCTCCAGCCAAGCAGGGGCAGCGATCTGCCGGCCTGGCTTGCCTGCTCCATCTTCCGACGCAGGCGCCACTGGAACAGGATGTCATCCTCCGGCCGAGTGGAAGAGGAGCATTGTGGGATATGGGCAGGAGGCCAGCAGGCAAGGGGCAGGGGCTCTGGGGGAAGATAAAGGGTGTCACAGGAGGAACAAGAGACAGGGAATAACCCGCTCTGGGCCCAGATGGGAGCCGGTGCCCCCTGGAGGGGAAAGGCTCTGTGTTCCATTCTCTCCTCCTCGAGCCAGCTAGTCCCCACCCTGGGGCCAGATGGGAGCCGGTGCCCCCAAGAGGGGAAAGGCCCAGTACCTCGGTTCCTACCTGGGGAGGGCTCCAGCAGGGAGAGGTGAGAGGGGCAGGGAAGCGCCTGGTCTGAGTCCGCAGTGCTGGATGGAGGTGTGGAGCGCAGCCCCTCAGAGCTGACAGGGATGGTGCTGCTCAGGGAGGACTCACTGCAGGAAGAGCAGGCAAGCTTAGAGGGGACAGAGGGTTTGTCCGTTGGAAGGCATCCTGCCTCTCCCCAGTGTGCAGGAGGGGCTGGAGGGGGAATACCCAGTATGGCGGGGGGGTACCCAGCAGTGGTGTGTGTTGCGGGGCGGGGAGATGTGTACACAGCAGGGAAGGGGCTGCCGGGGGGGGGGGGGGGGGAGAATACCCAGTGCGGGGTGTGTGTCAGGACAATACCTTCTCAGCAGCAGCCGAATGGCTCTCTCCTGCAGGCTGTGACTGTCGGGGTCAGGCGACTCCAGTGGGGAGGTGTCTGAGGGGCCCCCCTGGAAGAGAGTGAGCGGGCAGTGCAGGGAAGAGCCCCACGATCAGGCCCCAGGGGGCTGGTAGCACCAGGGACTGTCCCCCACAAAGCTGGCCAGGGGACATGGTTCCCTGCTGCCCCAGAGAGGGGCTGGGCAGAGTCCCGGGCGTGGGGTGGGATCCCCAGAATGGATAGAGAGGGGCTGGGCAGGGTCTTGTTGGGGAATCCCCAGAGCAGATAGAGAAGGCCTGGGCAGGCTCCTGGGGATGGGGTAGGATCCCCAGAGTGAATAGAGAGGGGCTGGACAGGGACCCAGGGGCAGAGAGATCCCCAGAGTGGAGAGAGAGGGGCTGGGCAGGGTCCCAGGGGCACCCCAGAGCCAGCCTGCCCCTCTCCCTAGCTATGTAGCTGCCCGGTGCCCCCCAGCTCTGCCTCCCTGCAAGCAACATACTGACCATGGAGCGCAGCGGGGGGCTAACAAGTGCCCATCCTGGCCTGGCCTCTTCCAGCTTAGCACAGTCTGTAAGGAGATGGCCCAGTTAAAGGAGGGGCCAAGGAACCAACCAGCTCCCCACCTGCAGGGACCTCAAGCAGGGGAAGTGGGGGACCCCTGCCCAGCAAGGGCGGGTACCTGGCTTTGCCCCCCCTTTCGGGGTGGAGCTGTCAGAGGGAGGTGCTGGCTCCAGCCACCAGAACTCCCTGGCTGTGGGGACGGGGGGCGCCTGGCGCTGGCTGCGGCTCCTCGGCTGCCCATGGCGGAAACGCTCTATGTACCTGCAGGGAAAGGAGATGGTATTAATGGTCACCCTCCCTGCCCGGAGCCAGGCCTAAAACCAAGAGTCCTGGCTCCCAATCCCCCCCTCCCCTGCTCTAGCCACTAGACCCCACTCCCCTCCCAGAGCTGGGATAACACCCAGGAGTCCTGGCTCCCATCCCCTGCCCTAACCACCAGACCCCACTGCCCTGGGAGCAGCTCACTTGGCAATGATGGACTCCCCATCCTGGGCTGAGGCTAGGGGGCCCAGGGACTGCCTCAAGGCTGGCACCTCCTGGGGGGTGCTAGAGGAGCTGCGCTCGGTTGAGGACCACGATTCGGGGAAGGGGTTGGTGGAGTCCAAGTCCAGAGTTGTCCCCCGGCAGCTAGAGCCCTGCAGGAAGCTGAGGTCTGGGGGGCTGGAGGCCATGGGCTCAGGGGGGCGCCATCGGTGCGGGGCGAGGGCAGGGACACCGGTCAGCAGGCGGGCCGGGCTCAGGGTCTGGGGGGAAATGGAGAAAGCTCAGGGGTGCGATGCAAGCCAGCCTGGGCAGAAACTGCACCCCCATCTCTGTCACGATGGGGCCCCCACAGACCTCCACAGCCCAAACCGGTTTCCCCATAGCCGCCCCTGCCTCACCCAGCTCCCCCCTGCAGACCCCGAATGTGATGCAGCTCCCCTCTGCAGCACCCCCCACAGCCCAACCCAGCTTCCCCCAACCCCCCAAATACAGCCTTTCCCAGCACCCCCAATGCCTCCCTGCAGCCCCCACCCCAACCCAGCTTTCCCCCAAACTCCACAACACAGCATGACCCCGCTCCCCCCCATCCAGCCCCCCAACACCTTCCCACGCCCTCCCCCACCGGACCATGCACTGGTGCTGTGGGCCGGGCAGGCGGGCAGGTGAGGGGTGGTAGTGGCTCCGGGCTGGGCTCCTCATGGAGAAGGGGCTCTCCTGGACGGAGAACAGAGCCGTGCTGCAGGCAAAAGAGGAATTAGCAGGTTCTCAGGGCAGCCCCGTCAACCCCACCCCTGGGGCCAGACAGCATCACCCCTCCAGTTCCCCCCCATTCCCTCCACACCCCAGGACCAGACAGCATCGCCCTCCCAGTCCCCGGGACCATCGTCCCCCCATTCCCCACACACCCCGGGACCAGACACCATCGTCCCCCCATTCCCCACACACCCCGGGACCAGACACCATCGGCCCCCCACGGCCTGAGCACGCTGGGATGCAGGCAGCTCTGCAGGGCGCCCCAGGGGACCAGGGGCGGAGGTTGGGGAGGCGGGAGAGGCCGCGGGAGGACCCGGGGGCGGGGCCCGATCTCGCGAGGACCGTACCTGGACTCCATCCTTCCCGGTCCCTGAGGTGCGGGCCCGCGGGGGTATTGGGAACCCAGGCGTCCGGGCTCCCCCCTCTGTCCCAGCAATCCCCAGGACCCACGACCCTCCCCCAACCGAACTTGCCGCCCAAGCCGTCACCTAGCAACGTCCGCCAGGCATGTCGGGTAAAGCCGGCAGGGGAGGGGGTGACTGGGCGTGTGTCCCATAATGCACCACGCTGTCCGGGATCTCCTCCCCCCCCTCCCCGCCGCTCAAAATGGCCGCCCAGGCGTGTGTGGGCGAGTCCTGACTACACTTCCCATGAGGCACAGCGCCACTTGACTATGCTCCCACGGTACCCCGCGCCTCTTTTAACGAGGTCACTATGATCGCTGTCGCGTTGGGGAAATGGTTTGACTACAACTGCGGCCACTGACTACAACTCCCATGGGTCAGTACAGCGCGCCACCGGCCACTCGATAAAAATGGCCGCCAGGCGTGTCTGTGCAGCCCATGACTACATATCCCATGGTTCAGAGTAGCAGCCATGTTAGTCTGTATCCGCAAAAAGAACAGGAGTACTTGTGGCACCTTAGAGACTAACAAAAATTTATTTGAGCAAAAGCTTTCGTCAGCTACAGCCCACTTCATCGGATGCATAGAATGGAACATGTAGTGAGGAGATATATATACATACAGAGAACATGAAAAGGTGGAAGTTGCCCTACTAGGGTTACCATATCTAACAAATAAAAAAAGAGGACCCTCCACTGGCCTTGGCCCCGCCCATTTCCCCACCCCCAGCCCCGCCCTAACTCCGCCCCCTCCTCCCTCCCACTCCCAGCCACGCGGAAAGGGCTGCCCGAGCGCTACCGGCTTCACGGTTTGCCGGGCAGCCCCCAGACCCTGCGCCCCCGGCCGGTGCTTTCCCAGCGCAGCTGGAGCCCGGGAGGGGAGGCTACCACCCCTCACCTGCCCGGAGTTAGGGCGGGGCTGGGGGTGGGGAAATGGGCGGGGCCAAGGCCAGTGGAGGGTCCTCTTTTTTTATTTGTTAGATATGGTAACCCTAGTAGGGCAACTTCCACCTTTTCATGTTCTCTGTATGTATATATATCTCCTCACTACATGTTCCATTCTATGCATCCGATGAAGTGGGCTGTAGCTGACGAAAGCTTTTGCTCAAATAAATTTTTGTTAGTCTCTAAGGTGCCACAAATACTCCTGTTCTTTTTG
>NC_048321.1:2754956-2826392 GCF_013100865.1 Trachemys scripta elegans
GATGTGTGGGGTAGCTTGGTGGGGGGGAAGTGTAAGGGGTGTATGGGGAACGTGGGGTGGGTGGGGTTGGAGATGGGGGGGTGCTATGGAGGGAGAGTTCGGGGGTGGGGAAAGTGGGGTGGGTGGGGCTGGAGATCAGGGTGGAGCTATGTGGGGGGCCGAGTGGGGGTGGGGAGGTGAGATATGTGTGGGGTAGCTCGGAGGGGTGTGTGGGGGGAAGCGTGGGGGTTGATGGGGAATGTGGGGTGGGTAGGTTGGGGTAGAACTATGCGTGGGGAGAGTTGGGGCTGTGGAAATGGAAGGAATGTAGAGGATGGGGTGGGTCTGTGGGATACGTGGGGGTAGGGTTGAGAGGTATATGGTGGGGCGGTGAAGATACCTGTGGGGGAGAGTATGGGGTGTGTGGTGGTGATACCGGGGCTGGGCCTGGCCCGTAGGAGAGTGGGGTAGGTGCAGTGGGGGGGTGTATGGTACTGGGCTGTTGCCTGGTCTGCACTGGTGTGTACGGGTTTGTGTGTGCGTGGTGGGCTGGGCCTGGTCTGCATTGGGTGGGGGATGCAGGCCTGTGGCAGTAGGTTGGCAGGGTAGTGGGGGGGCTGCGCTCCAGTTCTCTTTACAAGCTGGTTGGTGACTTATTTTGGACTCCTGAGGGCCAATAGAGCTGGTGGTGGTGGTTGTTGTTGAAAAATCTGGCAACCTGATTCAGCATGGAAAGGGTCAGGACTCCTGGGTTCTGATTTCCCTCCGCCCCATCCCCCTTCTGAGCCAGGATAGAACCCAGGAGTTCTGACTCCCAATGCCCCCTGTCTGTAACCCACCAGACCCCATCCTGCTCTCCATGGCTGTGTCCCCATAGCACGTTCTCTGACCCCCGGTGTCTCTCTCTCTGCAGGGTTCCCGGCCCCAGGTCACCATGCTACCTACGAAGGTGGAATTCGAGAAGCAGGGTAGGTTCCGTAACTCTGTGGATCTGCCTGAAGAACCCTGGTGGTACCAGATGGCAGGGTGGGCACCCCCAGACACCTAGTCTGGGATTCCAGCTGCCCCCCAGCCAGGCACTGAAAGACTTTCCCACCCCCACAGCTGCTCTGTGCCCAGCGGCTGATCCATTCTAAGGAGGCCACAGAACCTACACCCCCAGGGGGAGGGTGGTCATGGGGGAAGTTGGGGTTACATGCCTGTCTCTGCATGGGCTCTATCCACCCTGGGCATGTTGTGATCCTCAAAATACTTTGGTGAGTGGAGGGTCCCAGTCGCTTGCCATCCAGGATCTTTGGGGCGCAGACCCAGGCATCCACAGCCATTCAAAGGGACAAGTTTTGTGACAGTCTGGTCAGGGTTCAGGGTGCAGTCCAGCCCAGTGAGGGGTTGTCTCCACTTGCCCTGTAGCCTGGGGTGCCTTCCAGTGCTTTGGCTACGAGCATCCAGCAGCAATCTACCAGCATGCAGGTCACACCTTGAGTGTGTGCTAGACAGCCCTGGACCAGCAGGCTGTCTGCAGCCCCACCAGCAAGCTGACCCTAATGTGTTCCAAGTCCCGAATTTCCCCCAGAGTATGCTCTGCCACGTCCAGCCCTCTTCTAGCAAGTTCAGAGAAGTAATGTGGTTCCTTTGCTCCTCGAAAGACACCCACCCATCACAGCTTATTAACCTCACCGGAGTGAATGCACCCGCCATTTAAACACCGCGTGAGTTGGCTTGTAGTAAGAATAAGACCCATTTATGAACAATAGGACATAAGTGATGCTAAGTAAAAACAATCAAGTTAGAAAGGGGTACAGGTAAAACACAAGTGAAAACATATGTCTAAAACAATCTATCAAGGTGGTGGTCAAGATGGTCTGTCTGCCCGCTTGCTCTTCCCAGCCTCAATCAGGTCACAAAACACAACACGCTGGCTTCCTTGGTCCTTTTAGGTGCAAGAACTTTACCTAAGCAGATTTCTCACCTGTATTCAGTTCCAGAAACTTCAAGCCCCCTGTGGTGGAAAGACCTGTTTTTCTTAGCTTGCAAGAGCTCTGATCTCTTGTGTCTAGTGACGGGTGCCAGAGGTGGCTTCTGTCCTTGCCTTATTCCTTCAGAGAACTTATTCTAAGCAGCAGGTTGTTTGTTTCCCATGGGCTTCCCATCCCCTGTATGGTCTGTGTAAATGGGCCTGTCTGTTGGTTGTGATCACACCTTGCTTAATCTCCTGGAAGGCAGGGAGCTGCCTGGCTGGAGTGAGCTGTTTCTCCCTGTGTGTGGACACAGGCTGTAAAACATAACCTCACTAAGTGTCAGTATTTCCCCCGTAGCACTAAAACAGACATCTCCCCAGGATATTCATCACCAAGCATGTCATTAGCTTTCAGAAAAGACCTCCCTTGATACCCTCTGATAATACGTAATATCGTATGCAGCCTGTTGAGTCAATTGCTTATCATTGAGGTTCAGCGCCTGTGGGGTGCGCCCCCCCCATCTTTATAGCACAATCAACCTTTGCAATGTTTGCTTTGGACAGTAGAACCCTGACCCAGCTTCTCTGGGCATGTGGGTTCAGTGACATTGTAGTTGCAATCGCAGATGTGCGTAGAAAGCCAGACAACGTTGTGTGGTCGAAGGCAGGTCGAGGGCTGATAAGGGACAGAAAATCTTGGCTGAGAAGCCTGTTTTAGCTTGAGCTGTGCACAGACACCTCACTTGCTGGGTTAGGGGCTGCACTAATGCAATCAGGGGACAGTAATACCCCCCCACACACACACACCTGCTTTCTGAAGCAAGAATCTGACACCCGCTGAACAGAATGATTCTGTCATAGAAAGAGAATGCCGGGCCGGAGCGTGGGCAGTGCAACAGAAATTCTGGGGCCTAACCGATCACTCTGCATTAGCATGATGGCTCCAGTCCCAAACCGCTCTGATGGAGCGTGACGCTCCAAGGATATGAGATGGAAATTGTACATAGAAAGGGAACAGATCCTGGTCCAGGAAACGGGGCCTTTGGCTTCAGCCAGCGGGTAACCCTCCTGCAGCGTTGTAAGGGGGGCAGGGGACCTGAAGCATGCCTGGATTCACACCCTTTGTACAAAATATGCCTTGGGAAGTGCCAACGGAAAGCTTGTGACTCACTGGGTATTAATATCATCGTGCAGTGTGGCTGCAGGCAACTGGTGCAAAGTTATGGATGGAAACTGAAATGATAATTGGCAAGTGGTTGCCAGCCGAGCAGGAGCTACCCCACTGTAGCCAGAAGGGTGAGTTTTCCACTCCTGCAGTACTCTGAAAGACCGTGAGAATGTCATGTAAACAGGCCCACCACACTCACAAAGGGGGGAGGCAAATGGCACACTACCATGGTGTGGGGGGAGGGAGATAGCCAAGCACATGTCTCGTGCATTTGGTTACACCAGCAGAGGCAGGATTAAATGATTTCCATCTTGGCAGACAACTCCAGCGGGGTGGTAGTGGGACAGACCCCACGGTGCCATCTCACAGCTGAAATAGGCTTTTGTCCTTGACATTTCTGAGGGGCCAGGTGATCTGGCTGGCCCCTAAGACGACAAAGTATCTAGCCCCCTTTGACTTTGGGGGATTGATCCAGCCCTTGGGGTTCGGTCAGCCAGTTTGGTGGAGACATGGGGAGGTTTTTACCTTCCACCACGTCTGCCTTGTTAAGTTTCAGTCACTAGACCCTTTCTCTTGTAACTGTTCCTGCCACTTGAACTCATTGCAAAGCTCTCTTTGGAATTACATGAACGTTATTTATGTTGAATCTTGACCCATCCCGGGCTGTGTTTGAACTCAGCTGTTGGGGAACTTCAATTCAAGTAACAAACAGTGGGCTATTGACTCTGTAAAGAAGCAGCAGACCCAAACCTCCCTCTGATTGTCCCAGGACAGGGCTGGACATCTCAGAACATATAGTTTGGGGAGATTCCGGGCTGGATACTGCATGGACTCACCTGACCCATTGGTATCCAAGGCTGGGTATCACAGGTCGGCTCCTGGAGCAAAAGTGTTGGATGAGGGCTGCCCAATACCTGGCCATGGAGCGCATGCTTGGTCCTGACCGGGGGCATCCCAGGCAGGCAGCTACAGTAGCAAGGTGTTGTGAGACATGTTGCGGTAAGGGAAGACACAACTCTTCCCCCCCCCCCCCCCGGATTGCCCCCCACAACATGACAGATTCTGTTTTGCCTCCCTGTGTTCAGGTTTCTTCAATTCCTGTCCCAAAGCAGTCTTTGGACCTCCTGTGTTCTGTCCTGGCTTGGGGAGGGGAGTGGGGTTTAGTGGCAAGGGGGGGAGGGCTTGGAGTCAGGACTCCTGGGTTCTATTCTAACCTTACAAGAGCCCCAAGAGACAAGGTGCTAACCCCTTTGCTCTGGCCAGTTGTAGCTTGTGTGTTTAGCTCTTCCCTAGCTGCCCAGCCCCAGAGATGGCTGCATTCCAGCGCCGCGCAAACCATCCCTGTGCGTGGAGCCCTTTGGGATGTGCAGAGCCTGGAGGGGCTGGCTATGTGGGAAGGCGCAGGCTCCTCTCCTACCATCGTGCTCAGGGCTCCATGTGTCTGTTATACTTCCCACCGCAGATCTGGAGACGACCAACGCCCGGAGCCGCCTTGATGCTGTGCTGCAGTGTCTGCTGGAGAAAAGCGATGTGGACCGGTGGGTGGAGACGCACGCAGATTGGTGGGGGTGTGAGAGCATAGGCTGGGAGTTGGGCTTTGAACAGAGCTGGGGGCATATGGGGCCTTTCACCTCTAGGGGTCACCGGTTCTAATCCACCCCAACGACAGGAGTCTAACGGACTGCCTTGGGGCAGCTGGGAAAGGGACACGGGGCCTTTCCCTTTTAGGGGGACCCCTGGGCGGGGGACTGGCTGGCTCAGGGGCGGGGGGAATGGCAATGGGGCCTTTCCCCTCTTGGGAGTGCTGGGTCCCTCCAGCTCCACGGCAGTGGGTCAGCTGGCTCAGGGGCTGGGCCCCCAGGGTCGCATGCCATTGGGAACGGGATTGGGCTGGCTCTGATTTGGACTGACACGCTCCTTGCAGGGAGCAGATGGACGAGGACGCCGGGAAGACATCCAGCGACCCACTCAGCAAGTAAGGAGCCTCCGGCCAGGAGCTGTTGGGAGGGTTGGGGGGGGGAGCCTTTTTCTTGGGGCCACTTGAGAAAGCAAGTCAGAGCTTGGAGGGCCCGTAACGTTCCAGCGCTGAGCTGTGGGGGTGTCTGGATTGTCCCCTTCATGCAGCGCTGTGTTACCCCAGCCAGGTTCAGCTTCCCCTCCCCTCCCCCCCTCAGCTGGGCAGATTCTACCCCACTGACCTCCACCCTGCTCCTCAGACCCCGTTCCTCCTCCCGGGTCAGGGGTGTAGGCAGGATTGGAGCAGGGGGCACCATGTCTAACAGCTGGGGCCTGCTGCCCCTGAGAAGGGTGGGGGGCCTTGCACCTCGGGCCTCACCTCCCCTCTCTTCTTGTCTTTGCAGGGACTCCTCCCCCTCCACGGCTGGGAAGAGGTGGGTACCTCCAGCGGCATGGTGCCTCACTGTGCGCCATAGGGCTGCCAGGCCCAGACACCACCCTGACAGGAGACGGACAAGCAGATGGGGGCCTGGGGTCTAGTGGGTTAGAGCAGGGGGGCTGGGAACCAGGATGCCTGGGTTCTCTCTCAGCTGTGGGCAGGGAGTGGGGTCTGGTGGGTTGGGAGGGAGGCAGAGTCAGGAGTCCTGGGTTCTCTCCCTCTTTAGCCATTTGACCTGATGCAGTCTCTTTGCAATCAGCACCTCAATTCTGTCTGTGAAGTGGAGGTGACACCCCCAGCTCTTGGAAGGGCATTATGAGGCTGAAGTTGTTTGTTGTTAAAGGGCTTAGAGATTCTCAGGCGATAGTCACTGTGTGGCTGTTCCCCAGCTGCCCCACCCCAGAGCTGGCTGCATTTCAGCACTGGGTGAGCCTTTTGTGGGGTGTGGGGGTGGCAGGACGGTGCTGGGATGGGAATATCTGTGTGGGGAAGGGCTGGGTCCTCTCTCATGATCATGCCCAAGGCTCCATATGTCTGGGCCCCCATTTGGCCCTATGGCGGGGAGTCCCTTCTATGGCCTGGCCTCTGTCCCTGGAGGTGTCGGGGCTTGGCCGTCCACCATTGATCTGCCCCCCCCCCCCCAACCCCCGGCAGGCCCTCAGCACGGTTCTCCCATCACCGGCGCAAGAAGAGGAAAGAGACAGATGATGGATTGACTGAGAGTGGCCAGCAGAGACAGAGTAAGTGGGGGTGGGGCATGGGGCCTTCCCCTCTAGGAGGTGCTGGCTCCTATTTCGCCCCAGGGCAGGGGAGTGGCTGGTTCGGGGGAGGCGGGGGACTGGAACACGGCTGGGTTGAGGGGGCAGGGAATGGGGCATGGGGCCATACGCCGCCCCCCCCCCCCACTCCAGGGGGTGCAGGCTCAGATCCTGGGCGGTGGGCTGGCTAGAGGGGGTTCCCATCTGACGGTTTTGCTGTCCTGACCCCCCAGACACCTACATCATCAAGCTGTTTGACCGGAGTGTGGACCTGGCGCAGTTTGCAGAGAGCACCCCACTGTACCCCATCTGCCGGGCCTGGATGAGGAACAGTCCCGCTGTACGCGAGAGGGAGCGCTCGCCCAGCCCACCGCTGCCCGCCCTGCCTGAGGATGAGGAGGTGGGGGATGTGGGGGGAGGGGCTGTGTGGGGTCCCATCCCCCCCCCATGGGGCATGGGCTGTGTGGGGTGTCCCCTACCCCCGCTCTGTGTTCCCAGGGGGCTGAGGGGCAGGAATGGGGGAGGGGCTGTGTGGGGTCCCCCCACCGCTTGATGTGACCTGCTCTGCGTTCCCAGGGGGCTGGGATGGGGGAGGGGCTGTGTGGGGTTTTCCCACCCCTTGCTGTGACCCGCTCTGCGTTCCCAGGAGGCTGAGGGGCTGGGATGGGAGAGGGGCTGTGTGGGGCTCCCCCACTTCTTTCCGTGACCTGCTCTGCGTTCCCAGGGGGCTGAGGGGCTGAACGGGAAGAGCCAGAATGTGTACAAGCTGCCCCCGCCGTGTGCTGGCCTGGAGAATGCAGGCGGGGAGTCTGTGAGCGCCAGGATACCCTCCCCACTGCCGCCTGAGGATGGGGAGTCACTCCCTGATACGGTGAGGAAGGGGCCCCAGGCGGCTATGTCCACCCCCTGCCCTGCCCAGGGCCTCGTGCCAGCTGAGCTTTGGCCTTTCCCTCCCCCATCTGCAGGGGGTGCTGCAGCCCCCCTCAATCTGCCCCCCCATCCACCATGCTGCTCTCACAGCCTAGACTGCTGCCCCGCCACTCTCCATGGGTTCCGTGGGGCCCCCGATACTGGGTCCCAGCCTTGCAGGCTGCCTGCCTCCTATCTCCCACCTGGTTCTCTCTACCCCCGCCCCGACACTCTTTCTACCCGCTTCTCCTGGGGCCCACCCCCCCCAACTCCCCAACTTCCCATCTCCCCCCACACACTATGCGCCAACCATGATACTGCCCCTCCCCCCCGGGTGTCCACCTCCTGCAGGCTTCTCTCCCAGGTTTCCCCCCCTCTCCCCCCCGACCTGACATGTTCTCTCTCCACCCCGTAGACCCCTGATGCACGGCCCTCGATGTCTTCTCTCATCTATAAGAACATGGAGCGCTGGAAGAAGATCCGCCAGCGGTGGGTGTGCCAGAGGGGTGGGGGGTGGAGGGAGGGTGTTCTTCCCCCGGGTGGAGTGTGGGTTGGGGGTGCTTCAGCCTCGGTGAGGGAATTTGAGCGGGGGGAGGGTTCTTGACCCTCCTGCCCCATCTCTGCTCCCCTCACAGGTGGAAGGAGGCATCACACCGGAACCAGCTGCGCTACACTGAGAGCATGAAGATCCTCAAGGAGATGTACGAGCGGCAGTGATGGACCCCACACCCTGCCCAGGCCCCCCTCTGGGGGTGGGGCTGTGCTGAGGCCCAGCCACTGGGAGTGGAGCCACTTGGGTGCCCCGCCTCCGGGGGGAGGGGCCATTCCTAATAGAAAATAGCCTCATACCCTGGGCTTGGTGCTGGGGAGAGTGGTCTAGCTCGGGGCTGCCCCTCACACCCCCCCTTCTGTCCCCTGGCTGGGCTCTGTGTGGGGTAGGGCTGCCCCCTAGTGGAGTCAGCGGCTAGTGCATGTAAGGGGACCTAGTCTCCCATCCCACCATCTCTCTTCTCCCTCCCCCCTCCCCCTTCCAACATAGCCAATAAATGGAGTCCCTGGCGCCTGCCTCATCTGTGTCATAGGGGGACAACACCCCGGAGTAGCCCAGGGCGAAGCCCCCTTTGGGGGGAATTCACAGCTGGAGGCAATGCAGCAGGGGCAGGGAGATGGGATGGCTGAGAAGTGAGGTCCTGCCTCACTACTGTGGGTAAAGGGGCTCAGGTGGGGCCAGACCCCTGTAAACCCCACCTGAGCTGTTGCACAAAGGGTTAATCAGCCTTGAGTGTCCTCCTCCCTTCAAGAACAGAGGGGTGTGGCTCAGTGATGTCATGCTGCTGCACTGGTGCAAAGGGGCGGAGCAGGGCATTTGCATTGACCATACCCTGGTGGCCTGGCAAGCCAGTGTCTGGCAGCTTGTCCAGCATGGGTGCTGGGGTGGGTGTCAGGGTGGGACAGGGCACCGGAGCTCTAGTGAGGGGGTGCAGTGTATGTGGGGCCTGGGGGGAGCATGGGGTGAGAGAGCGGAGTGGGGGGTGTTACTGTAATCCATGCCCCTGTGAGTATGGTTACGTGTGTATTTCTTGCAGCGCCCCCACCCCACATATGCAGCCATAGGTACACCCACATATGGCCTAGGGCCACCCTGGCTATCTTTCTCAGCCCCAGGCAAGAGGTGCACCCTAAGAGTGCCAGAAAACAGGCGCACCTCACAGCTCCAAACCCCTGTTATGCTCTGACATACAACTCCAAACTGCTGCCTGCCATGCACAGCCCTGGGCAACAGGCGCATTCTGCTGTATAATCTTAAACAGATGCACCCTGACACATTCTCTCTGCTACGCACTACCTGCCCCCACTGCCAAACAACCCCAGCCAGGTTCATCCTGACCACCACTCCTGTCCTCCAACAAGTACAGATCAACCACCGCACACAATTCCTACCATGCACCCCTGTGACTTATCACCACCGCTCCCTGCCCTCCTCCCAGGCAGCACCCCTGGGTGAAATCCAATCCCACCCCACCCCCAGCAGTGCCCCTCAAAAACAACCACAGGGAGGCACCGGTCCAGCAGGTGAGTGGAGTTTATTGGCCGAGCTCCCGGCTTCATACAGCACCAGCCGTAGATAAGAAAAGACCCTGCAAAGCAGGGGGCGGGGCAGGAGCAAATCCCAGCTCTCTGCTCCCCTGGGCCTGGAAAGGGGGAGCCCCTGAAATTCTGCTGTCCCAAAGGGCTGGGGGAGTGTGATGCCCACAGGGGTGGGGGTGTCCCTAATGGGGACAGGGGGACCCTCTGACTCCTAAGGGGGGGTAGAGGCGGATCCTTGCCCCCCCCCTATTTCCCAGTGATGGTGGGGCTCTGCTGGTGGGTGATGGGGACGGTGCGCTCCTGGGCCTTGCCCTCTGGTTTGGTGGGCGCTGTGATGGAGAGGATGCCGTCGGGCGAGAGGGACGAAGTGATGGTGGCGGGGTCCACACCCCGGGGCAGCCCATAGCGCCGGTGGAACTCGCGGGAGATGTAGCCGTGCTCGTCCTGGGGGCAAGAGAGAAGGCATTAGTGTGTGTGGGGGGGGGGGAGGGCCGGGGGGGACCCCCGGGGCGGGGGGGGGGGCCATACCGGACGCTCCTCATGTTTGGCGTGCACCTCCACGTAGTCACCCACCACCTTCACGCTCAGCTCCTCAGGCGAGAAATGCTTCACGTCCAGCAGCACCGAGAACCGATCCTTGTCCAGTGTCATCTGCAGGGGCAGACCAGCGGGTGAGGGCACTGCCGGGACTAAACTCACTGGGGCTGGGCACTGTCAGAGGGAAGCTCACAGGCCAGGGCTGGGCACTGACCAGGGGCAACTTGCAGCGCTGTGGGTTGGGACTGCACACTACTGGAGGGAAGCTTGCAAGTCCTGGGCTGGGCACTGCCGGAGGAAAGCTCGCAGCACCTAGGGCTGGATACTGCAGCGGGGGTGGGGTGGAGCTCGGTGGGGGCTGGGGCTGAGCACTGTCGGGGAAGCTCACAGAGCTGGGGAGGGGGAGATGCTCCCAGGGCTGGGCACTGCTAGAGGGAAGCTTGCAGCGCCTGGGGATGGACACTGCAGGGAGGTAGCTCAGGGGGGGCTGGGCACTGCAGGGGCTGGCCAGCTCGCAGCCCGGGGGAGGGGGGAGACGCTCGTAGGGCTGGGGGCCAGAGCTGGGCACTGCCGAAGGGAAGCTTGCAGTGCCTAGGGCTGGGCACTGTCAGGGGGAAGCTCACAGTGCTGGGGCCAGGCATGGGCACTACTGGGGGAAGCTTGTAGTGCTGGAGTTCCAGCCCTCCAGCTGAGCGCTGCCCCTGCCTGGCCCTGCAGATGCTGGTGCGGTGAGGGATGCAGAGCTTGGGGGAAGATGGAATAACAGGGTCCAGAATTGGGGGGGAGAGATAGCTGCTCCCCCCCATTCCCCTGGCCGGCAGCCCGAGCAGCTGGCAGCAGGTGCTGCACGGCACAGGAATGTTACCATAATAGGGCAGCCTCTGCTTCTGCCCTGTCACCCCTCTCCTGCTCGCTGGGGCTCCAAGGGGTGGGAGGCACCTGCACCCCAATATGCCTGTGTACAGCAGCACCCCCACAGTCCCCCTGCTCCCACCACTGCCCTGGGGGAGCTCATACCCCTGGCTGGGGCACTGGGGTGAGGCTCTGGTATTTGGAGTATGGGCCTGGCAGAGCAGAATTTGGAGTGCAGAGTGGATGCAGGCCATGCATGGATCTGGGGGTACAGTGAGCACATGAAACACCTGGATTTGGGGTTGCAGAGAGCAGAGGCTAGCCCTGGATTTAGGGGTGCGGGGGGGGCAGCAGGGAATGGGGATGCAGGGAGGGACAGAAGGGGTGTGGATTATAGGATGCAGCAAGGGGACATGGCCAGAATTGGGGGTGCAGGGTGGAGGCTATAATGGAGTTAGGCGTGCAGAGAGAGTGGGGGACATTCATGGGTGGGTGAGGACCCACGTGGCTCCGGGGGGCCAGCAGCGGGTGGGGTTGGTGCGGCTGCACAGGAAGGGTGGAGACCACGCACAGAGGTGAGGCCAGGGGGTGAGGCAAGGGGGATCAGGGATGTGGTGATGCAGAGATTTTGGGGGCAGTCAGTGGTGCAGAGATTGGGGGGTATAGGGATTGGGGAGAGTGAGGGTAAGGGGCAGGAGTATTGGGGTGCAGTGAGGGTGGGGCAAGGATTGGGGGAAGGGATTGGTGCAGCAAGGGAGTGTGGAGATTCAGTGGGCAGTGAGGGGGTGCAGGAATTTGGGGGCAGCGAGGGTGATGCAGGTTTTTGGGGTGCAGCAAGGGAGTGCAGGGCTTTGGGTGGGGGGTGCCGGGATTTGGGGTGCAGCAAGGGATGCAGGGATTGGGGCAGTGGAGGTGCAGTGAGGGAATGCAGTGATTTGGGGCAGTGGGGGGTGCAGGAGTTTGGGGGTGCAGGGAGCAGGGGCAGCAAGGGGAGCAGGGATAGGGGGCAATGAGGGGCGCCTGCCCCACCCCTGACCCACCTCGGAGAGGCCGGTGTCGGGCAGAGCCACGCCAGGGGGGCGGGCATAGAGGGGGCCGAGGCCGGCGGCAGGGCAGAGGGCCGCCAGGTCGCTCTCCAGCAGCCCCTCACCGAAGCGCTGGTCGAAGAGGCGGTTGGCGAGGAAGGGGCCGAAGCCGGGGCCCAGGGGCCGGCGCAGCCACGGGTGCTGGATGGTGACGTCCATGGCAGCTGGGTCGGGGCGTCTGTCTGCACTCGCCCTGCGTCAGGGCCTTATATCCCACGGGCGTAGAAGGCGCTAGAAGCCTGGGCGAGGAGGGATGGTTGGGCATTGAGCCAAGGGGAGGGCCGGGCTGCCTGCCAGGCCTGCGGGGCCAGGCAGGACCGGCACAGACAGACAGACAGATCTGCACTGATGCGGACAGACACACAGGGTGGGCAACACCCCCCATCCCCAGCCGCCTGTCACCAGAGACAGGCCGAGTCTGGGGCAGGTTGCAGGCCTGGGGGAGGAGTGGGGAGTCCCTCCTGGCCAGGGGTCTGGGAAGCTGTGAGCGCAGACAGACAGCTCTGCCCCTTCAGCTGGGGGAATGGACAGACAGACATCCCCATGGTTCAGCCCCTCCAGCAGGGACAGACAGACAGACACGCCCCTCCCGCCCCCCCAGAGCTCAGCCCCTCCAGCTGGGGGACGGACACCCCCCTCCCATGTATGTGTGTCTGTCTGAGCCCTATTCTGTGCACCCCCACCCCCATGAGAGCCCCTCAGGGAGGCTGGCTGCCACACACAACAGACTGTGCCCCTCACCCCTGACCCCCACCCCACCAGGACCCGGCTCCCCTCCCCCACCCCCTCCTCCCAGCTCTGTGAGCACCCACCCCACACGTTTGTGGGCCACTGCCCAGGGAGGGCGCTGCATGCAGTGTGTGCTGGGGAGGGGCAGGGGAATGGGCTGGGGTGGGTAACCAGCACCTGCATCCTGCCCCAGTCCCAGGCACAGGGCACATTTGTTTCCCAACCTCCCCCAATCCCATTTGGGGAGCTGTGCCCCAGACACAGAGCCAGGCTGGGCTGGCTGGGCACAGGAGGGGCTTGGGCATGGAATAAAGGAGCATTGTCCAGGAGATTCCGTTACCAGGGTCCTGCCTGGCTAGATGCTGCTGCAGGGAAGCTCACAGTGCCCAGGTCCTGTTGGGACGGACACTGCTGCAGGGAAGCTCACAGCAGCAGTGTCCCTAGCTGGCTTGAATAAGCAAAAACATTGTGTGTAGTGCTTAGAGGATGGGGGGGGGGGGAGGCTGGGAGCCAGGACTCCTAGGTCCTTTCCCCAGCTCTGAGAGGGCAGTGGAGGCTGGGGGGGTAAAACAAGGGGTCTCTTTAAGGCTCTCTGTCCTAGGTACCACCCAGCAAGATTCTGTGCCCAAAGCCTGAGGCCAAATGTGCTCATGTTACTATATCAGGGATTAGCCCATGTGTCAGGCATCCGCCAAGGGACTGTGGCTAAAGTGCATGCCGCACATGGGGGGCTGGAGGGACTGGCTGGCTCGGATGGGGGATGGGGAATGGGGCACGGGACCTTTTCCCTCTAGGGGATGCCAGCTCAATCCAGCCCCACGGCATGGAATGGGGCCTTTCCCCTCTAGGGGGCGCCAGCTCTGGTCCGTGCCCAGCTGGTGGTCTCTGTGTAACTGAGTGTTGTGGGTGTGAGCAGGGGCACATCGCGACGAATCCCGCACACTGCCCGATGTCCCTGGCATGACACCTGCCAAAGATACGAACCCAGCTACAGAGCCACAGCTGGACACGCGTGCCACCTGGCTCGCAGCCCCAGACACGGCTAGAGAATCCCAAACACCGACCCAGCTGCAGCCTGAGCCCCACAACAGCTGCAAACACAGACACAAACACATGCATAGCTGCAAACACAGACACAGCAAGACACACAACCATACCCACAGCCAGACACACACAGAGCTAGCCGCAAACACGAGATAGAACTGCCACAGCCCACAGATGCAGCCAGACCCCCCCCCACAGAAACGCACAGCCACAAACACATGCACAGCCACAAACACATGCACAGCCACAAACACACACAGCTGCAAACACAAGACACAGACCAGCTACAGCCCATGCCCCACAACAGACGCAGACACATTCAGACACACACAGCCACAAACACAGTGAGACACAGAACAGCCACAGCCGGAGCCCTGAAACAGCTGCAAACCCAGACAGCCAGATACACACACAGCCCAGCCACACGCAAGGAGTCACAGCAGAATTGAAAACACCAGCCACAGCTACTCCCCAGCCCAGCCTCCGGATCCCCACAGGCCTGGGTGGTTTTGTCTCCCCCTGGGCCACTGCAGCCAGCCCCCCATAGCAGCGCAATAATCACCAAAAAGCTCCATCCTACTGCCTCGCTCCCTGGTTGTGGACACAGGGGGTGTCAGTGGCTGACACACAAAGGCCCTTCAGTGATAGGCTGATCCTACAAGCAGGGAGAGAGTGCAGGCAGGGCACAGGAGACGAGAGCCAGAGAGAGAACCCAGGCGTCCTAGCTCCCAGCCCCCAATGCTCTAACCCACCAGACCCCACTCCCCTCCCGGAGCCAGAGAGAGAACCCAGGCGTCCTGGCTTCCAGCCCCCACTGCTCTAACCCACCAGACCCCACTCCCCTCCCAGAGCCAGAGAGAGAACCCAGGCGTCCTGGCTCCCCCTTTCTAGCATTACATTCTGGCAAGGAAAGGGTGTTTATCTCCCTGATGCAAAACAGCTGAACTAACTCAGCTCAAACCTGGACCATAAAAATTGACCTGGGGGCTGGGAAGTTTCACTTACAAAATCAGTGTTGCAATGTCTGTCTCACGGGGTTTAACACCCACAGAACAAGGGCCTGGTGCTCAGATGCAGACACCTGTAGGTGGGGTGGGAGGGGAACAGCTGTACATAATGCCACATGGGGATGGCTCACCAGGCGATGCAGCCACCTCTGGGCCAGGGCAGCTGGGGAACAGCTACATAGCAACACTGCACAGGGACAGCTCAATGGGTGCTGAGAGGGAGCTACCTCTGGGCTGGGGCAGTTGGGGAACAGCCGCATATAATACTGCATGGGGACGGCTCGCCCGGCGCTGAGCCACCGCCCGCTGTAGGCAGAGCAGCTGGGACTCAGCCGTGCTGGCTGTGTAGGGTAGAGAACTCTGGCCCGAGGAGCAGTGAGACCCACGGCAGGATGTTACACTGCTTTCCCACTTTGATGTGCCAGGGCTGGGCCGATTGTCTCACCTGTTCTGAACGCAGGAGCTGGTGGGGCCCTGTAATTAGTGCCGGCCTGACGCCCGGGACTTGTCTGAGCAGCCAGGCCTGGGGAGCAGGCTCGGTCCTGGTGCCTCCCGCCCCAGAGACACCCCACCCGCTGCATCCCCTGGGGCCAGGGCTTGGTCTCTAGACTAGGCCCCTCTGGGTGCTAGCCCCAGCTCTGGGAGGGGAGTGGGGTCTAATGGTTAGAGTGGGGGAGGCTGCAAGCCAGGACTCCTGGGTTCTATCCCTGGCTCAGGGGGTAGGGGCTAGTGGTTAGAGCAGGGGGGTTGGGAGCCAGGATTCCTGCGTTCTATCGCTGCTGAGTGACCCTGCAAGGGTCCTGTTGCCAGGCTGTACTTGAACTCTCCAGTACAGGGAGTACCGGGGGCCTTAGCCTGGGCCTATGCAGCCCTGTGACTGGGAGCTGGGCGAGGCCACTGGAAGGGGCTTTGGGGATGTCAGCAGGTAAACTGGGGCCTGTGACTCAGCGCTGGCCGCAGGCCATGTCAGCCTGGCTGCTGCCTGCCATAGTGGGTGCGGAATGCGCTCGCTGCAGACTGGGGCGACCCGCAGCAGACAGGGCGCAGCAGGGAGTGGCCTAGCTCACAGCCCACTCCCTGGAGTGTGTGTGTGGGGGGTCTTTTCTGGGGTGAGGGCGGAGAAGGGGGAGTATCCTGAGCCCCATGTGGCTGGCTGGTTCCAAGCAGGGAGCTGAGGCTGAGCCAAGGCTGGGCTCCCAGCTGGGCACTCCCAGCGCCCAAAATAGATGAGTGGAAATTGACGACTGCCACTGGATCCATGCATGTGTGCTGGGCACGTGTGTGTGCATCAGCCAGAGGGTGTGTGGGTCTGCGTGCGCGTGTGTGTGCACCGCCAGGGGGTGGGTGTGTTTGCATGGAGATGTGTGCATATTGTTGGGTGTGCGTGTGTATTGTGTGTGTAATGTCTGTGTGTATGGGGGGGAAGGTGCTATCGGGGAACGTGTGGGTGGGTTGTTGCCATGCACACGTGTGCATTGTGGGGGGAGAAATCTGTGTGTGCACTGGGGGAGGGAGGGTGTCTGCTTGTGCATCTGTCTTTTGGGGCACACACCTGGGCGTATGCTTGTGAGTGCGTGTGTGTGTCTGTGTCCTCTGGCTCCTGGCGCTAGAGGCCCCCCTGGGCTCTGACCCAGGACGTCAGAGCAGCTGGGTCTGTGGGCTGAGGCTCAGCCAGGGTGCTCGGGTGCAGGGCTGGCAGGGTGGGGACGCTAAGCAAGGCTGGGCCTCGCTAGCAGAGGGAGGGGAAGTTAGGAGGGTGACGAAGTGGGGATTTTCCCTTGTTATGTTGTGAGAGTCTTACTGTTCTGCATGAATGCTGTGTGCGCCTCAGTTTCCCTGTGTATTGCACCAGTGTCTAGGTGGTGGGAATAAGGGTGTGTGACTTTTGTGGGGGCTGTACTAGCTGCCTGCAGGAATGCTATGGCCGCCCCTTCGTAACCTGAGACCCAGGAGGGGGATACGACTAGGTGACTCTTGGCCCGGGAAGCGAGACAAAGGCCGGAGGAGGAGCAATGGGCAGGGCAGGGGCCAGGCAGCTGGAAGTCAGTCTCCGTCCGGGCTGGCTTGGGGCACAGGGGGAGGACCAGAGCCCTGACTCTGGGCTCCCCTCCGCCCCCCCCCCCCCAAGATGGACTTGGCTGAAAGTCACGGATTTCTGTGCTAACAAGTTCTGTTCTATGCTCTGTACCCATCGACTAATAAACCTTCTGTGTCACACGCTGGCTGAGAGTCATGTCTGACTGTGAAGTTGGGGTGCAGGACACTCTGGCTTCCGCAGGAGCCCCGCCCAGGCAGACTCGCTGCGGGAAGCGCACAGTGTGGAAGGGGATGCTGAATGCTCCGAAGTCAGACTCAGGAAGGTGGAAGCTGTGTAAGCTTCTTGCCCTGGAGACAGTCTGCTCCGAGAGAGGAGGCTCCCCCAGAGTCCTGACTGGCTTCGTAGGGAGCAGTTCCAGAGCATTGCCCGGTGACTCTGTGACAGGCAGTTCTTCAGGTGCCAGGGCTCATGGAAAATGCTGCCCCCAGTAACCATTCCCACCCCCCCTTTTGGTCCCCAGAGGCTGGGGGGTTGGGGCCATGGCTCTGATCCAGGCCAGGTTCCTGGGGGGTGGGGGGATGGTATCCTGAGCCACATGGGAGGGGGGTGGACTTCAGGGCCCTGTCCCCAGGGGCACTCACCAGCCACCTGACACAGCTGCCCTCTCCTGTGCTTTGGCCTAGTGGGTGCGCGGGAGGAGGCCTGGCCTGGGCGGGCGCTAAGCCTGGGGGGCCATGCAGGTCCTGGCTTGCTGGGCACAGAGGGGAGGGGTTCCTCTGCCCACATGGTGGCTGCCTCCCACTGCATGGCAGGGTCCGCAGCCCACAGTGCAGGGAGCCTTGGGCAGCCTGGAACAGGCGGGGAAGGGGTGGGTGGAGCAATATGGGGCAGGGAGTGGGTGCCAGCTTAGCCCACATCGAGGATCCCCTCCCCCCCAATTGCGCTGGGCTGGTGGGGGACTGGTGAGGAGGAAGAATCCAGCAGAGGTGGGGACAGGGCAGGAGGCTGAGCTAGAGGGATAGAAGGGAGCAGGGATTTGGGTACAGTCCTGAGCGTGGGAGGGGTCATACTGCTCCGACAGTCCTAAATGAGGGTTGAGCTCCCCACTCCCAACAGGGTAGTGGGGGCAGCCAGGGACACAACCAGACTAGGAAACTTCACTGGGTATGGTGTGGGAAGTGGGGGGGCTGGGAGCCAGGATTCCTGGGTTCCGTCCTCCGGTCTGGGAGGGGAGTGGGGCTAATGGTTAGAGTGAGGTGGGGGGCTGGGAGTAAGGTGGGAAGAAATCTCCATTCTGACTGGCCATAATGACAATCTCTCCCTCCGCCCACAACTCTCTGCCCCAGGTTCTAGGGGAAGCAGCAGCTGTCCCAGGAGGAGAGGGGCAGTGAAGCCGGTGACTGGAGTGGACCAGAGACCCTGCCCCAAGGACGGAGCAACGGCGTCCGAAGTATGTCCTGAAACACGCATGGGGGGGGGGCTCAGCAGGGGGCACTGGAGTGCAGGGAGCAGGGCAGGGGCTCAGTAGCGGTTGCTGTGCTGTGGGGAGCAGGCGGGGGGCTCAGTAGGGGGTGCTGTGCTGCAGGGAGTAGGACAGGGGTCAGCAGGGGGCGCTGTGCTGCGGAGAGCATGGCAGGAGGGCTCAGTAGGGGTTGCTGTGCTGCAGGGAGCAGGGTGGGGGCCCAACAGGGGGCAATGGGCTGCAGGGGGTGGGGGCTCAGCAGGGGGCGGGGGCTCAGCAGGGGGCGCTGTGCTGCATGGAGCAGTATGGGGAGTTGTGTGTCAGCCATGGCAGCAACTCCCTGGCGCCCCCTACAGCATTTCTAGGCCAGTACAGCCTTTCTCAGCCTGCTTTGTGTGGACTCTCTGCGCCTGGGCTCAGCCCCTCGCTGTACCGGGTCTAGTGTGAACCCCCATGTCCGGAATGTGGGGAAACAGCACAGAGCTGGACCCCTCCAGCTGGGCTCTGAGCTGCCCCTTGGCCAGCGGCGCTAACCCGTCTCTACCACTGCTGGAAGTGCTGCGCCTGATGCGCGCTGGCTGTTGGCACGGTGCCTGTTCCCTCTGACTGACAAGCCCCCGTCTATCCTACCAGAGGCCCTACGCCACACCTTTGCTTTTTCACGCTGTCACATCCCGTCTGTCTGTCCCTCCCATGGGCAAGGTCATCCAGGGCTCCCGGTTGCCCAATCCTCCCCCCCCCCCCCCCCCCCACCACCAGGTTTCATCAGCCCATGCTGGGTCAAGCTCATTAATGAAGAAATTAAATAAATGAGACTCCAGCCAGAGCCATGGGGCATGACACCCCGCCCTTCTCAGAGTCAGGGCAACACCCCTGGTTGCCAACCTGCCACGCTTCCCTAGGGCAACTCGGTGTCTTTCACACAGCAGCTGGCAAGAGACCCCTGCCCCTCTAGAGTTACTAGCTCCGCGGAGCAGGGTGAGGGGCTCAGCAGGGGGCAGTGCTGCACTCCCTAACCCAGAGCAGCACTGCCCCCTGCTTTCCAGGGGGCAGAACTGGGCTTGGCTGACTCGACTGGAGACAAGAGCGATGTTGCGTTTTACAGCATTTGCAGCGATGGGCACGGTCCCGGCTGTGCACAATTACAGCACTCAGCATCGTCTTTGCAAGGTGTATCCAGTGACGCTTTGAGCGTGGCAGGTAACTGTGGGGGTGGGAGGGATCAGACAACAGCCTGCAGAGTCAGCCAATAGTCAGTGACAGGCACTGTTGAGATTGGAAAGGCTAAAGCTGGTTAAAGCGTTAAACACAAACTGGTCTCATCCCCTGTCTAAAGAGACACGTAAGGAGCCTTCAGCTGCGGCACTGGTCCCAGGCTGCGGTCTGCTGGCGCTGCCAGGCAAGGGAGATCTTGACAGGTGGGCTCATGTGCATCCCGCACAAGTGACGTGTACCAATAAAACCCAGCTCCTTGCAAGCCCAGGCGCAGAGTCCTTCTCCCTCTGGCCCTATAGCTCTGTAACCAACACGGAGCAGGAGGGACTTGGGCCAGAATATTAGGGGTTCCCCTGGGAGGGGAAAGACAGGGGCCAAGCCCTGCTCCAAATCAGGCTAAGCAGTCACACCCCCAGCCCCTCTTTGCAGGGTTAGGTATTCTCTGGGTCTGGCTCAGGCCCGCCTGGCCCCAACAGCCAGGAAACACCTGGTTTGTGAATCCCAGAGCTTCTCTCTATGGCATCAGGACTCGGGCAGGGATTGTGAGGATCTTGGGGGCCCCTGCGTGCAGGACTTGGGTGCCGAAGCCCCTTCTTGGATCCAGCTGCCCAGGGGGTTTTGCTGAGGAAAACTGCTGGCTGCCACAGCCAGGAAATCCTGGGCCCTACTTGTTGTTAGAGGGATTCAGTCACCAGCCTGCCTGGGAATCACAGAGATGCGGGGCTGGGAGGGACCTCAGAGAGCAGCTAGTCCAGCCCCCTGTGCTGAGGTGGGACTAAGTAACCCTAGAGCAGCCCTGACAGGGGTTTGTCCAGCCTGGGCTTAGAAACCTCCAGTGGCAGGGATCCCACGACCTCCCTTGGACGCCGAGTCCAGACTGAACTCCTCTGGGAGCTAGCAAGTGGTTCCTGATATCTCCCCGGCTGCAGGTTAAGCCCATTGCTGCTTGTCCTGCCTCCGGGCACGGAGAACAACTATCCCCGGCCTCTCTATGGCAGCCCTGCACGTGGTTGAAGACTGTTCTCAGGTCCCCGCTCAGTTGTCTTTTCTCAAGACTAAACATGCTCAGGTGTTTCTTTTCGTCCCAGGTCAGGTTTTCTAACCCTTGGATCAGTTTTGCTGCTGCTGTCTGGACTAACTGCAATGTGTCCCCATCTTTCCCAAAGTGCCACACCCAGAACTGGACCTAGGACTCCTGCCAAGGCCTCACCAGGGCCGAGCAGAGTGGGACAGCGACCTCCCGTGTCTCACATCCAACACACCCATTAACACAGCCCAGAACGAGCTGGGCCTGCTTCGCAGCTGCATCCCACTGCTACCCCCCTTCCACTAGTGATGTGCTCCCCCCGCAGCCTGTTCTACAGTACGACCCCCTCGCCAGTTACTGCCTGGTTGGGAGTTGTGATTTCTCCTTCCTAAGTGAAGTACTTTGCACTTTATTCGCCAAGCTGTGCATGGTGGGCTGGAGTCTCCCATAATGACATCATCCACAGTTCCACAGACATATTTCTAATATTAGAGATCTCAATCCACATAAATATCTGACCTGGGGGGGGGGTCTATAGCAGACCCCTGACACTACCCTGCTAGACTATCTCTTGCGATCCTTCCCCAATGCGATCTCTGACCTACACTGCCTCTGTTTTATCCACACTGCCACTTCTGACTCCTCTACGGCCTCCACATCACTGCTGTAAAACTACGCTTGGCAGGGTTCGATTATTATCAGTAAATGGGGGTGTCACTGCAGACACACCAACCTAAAATATTTCCATCCACAATAACCACAATTTACAGGCAGACTAGCCCCTGAATAGTGAAAACAGGTACAATTTGGAAATTTAAATTGATGAACATAAAGAGAATGGTGAAACCCCTAAGCTCATGCAACTGGGAAAATGTAAATCAAAAATCTAAATTAAAAAAAGCTTAAAAAGAAACTGATCATATCCATCAGAATCAGAAAAGAAAAATAAAATCCTGCCAAGTGCAGGTACAACGCTACCCCCCAACTCTTACCTTTCCTTCCATCACTTCTGAACACCATGTACCCTTCAACCCCTGCTCCGTCACGAGGCCTAGGCCCCGGGTTCTGCTGGTTCTAAGCAGGCCGGCAGAATCCGATTTGATTTTTGATCATTTTGGCAGATAATATTAGGGTTTAGTTTTAAGCATTTTATTAATTATTATCAACTTAAATTTTCACAGTGGCACAAAATTATGGGGTTTAAGCCTCCCCACCCATTTCTATTGTTTTAAATAGTCACCGTTGTTGGAAATTGGGAGGATGTCACACAATGGGAAGTTCAGTCTATTGTTTAATGAGAGCGCCAGCAAGATGCAAAAGGCTAAAGCTTTAACCCCATTCCAGCACCCCAGGGAACATCCCCGGCCAAAACACACCTGTACATTGCCTGAGCTCCACTTGAGGCACTTCTCAGGCTGCATTTTCATTACACTGCCGAGCTGTAGCAGGCAATTGTCAAGGATGGAGACACTCGGCTGCCGGCCGCAGTGAAATCCACGTTTACCGCTGACAGTCTAACCCCTGCCCAGTCTATAACCAGCATCACGGCCTGCCCCAGTTCTCCCAGCTCCCTTCTGGGGCCCAGGCTCTAGCGTGGCATTAATGTGCCAACATCTCAGTTGTTTCTTCCCACCCACCCGCCGTTTCCTGGCCACATCCTACCCTTGCTCTCTCGCCCTGCCCCATGCCCAGGGCTCCAAAGTACCATAAATAATAATTTTCCTCTTATTAAAGCCAGGCGTGGAGATGACAGGAGCATCTGCTGCCTCCTCTCCTAACTTACAGCCCTGCTCTTCATAAGAGGCTTGATGGTGGAGGGATCCCTCATTATCGTGAGCAAGCCGAGGGCTCCTTCCTGCCCTCTGCATTTATAATTGTACAGCGTGCACTCACCTGCCTTTGGAATGTCACTGTGCGGCTGCTCCCCAGCTGCCCTACCCCAGTGGTGGCTGCATCTCAGCATGGGGTGAGCCATCCCCATGCAGCGTTACGTGTGGTTGTTCCCTAGCTGCCCCACCCGAGAGGTGGCTGCATCTTAGGGCTGGGGGAGCCATCCCTATGTGATGTTATGTGTGGCTGTTCCCCAGCTACCCTGCAGATGTGGCTGCATCTCAGTACTGAGGGAGCTGTCCCCGTGTGGCGTTATGTGTGATTGTTCCACAGCTACCCTTCCCCAGAGATGGCTGTGTCCCAGTACTCCCTGCCCCATTCCACCACAGCGCTGTGCAGCCATGGCTCTGGCTCTCACCCAGGCGAAGTTACATGCCGCCTCTCTGGTCTCTACCCCCGCAGGGAATGTGCATGTCCCCCCAGGAAAGGCAGGAGCCAAGACTATTGTGGTGGGGACACCTCCTTTCCTCACATGCTGCCCTTCCCCCCTTCAGGTGGCTTGAATCACTGAAGTGTCCTTGCCTGTCTCTGCTGCCTCTCTGGGCCCTACACACCTCTCCCCCAGGAACTCACACCCCAGCCGGTGCTCCCACACACAGCCGCAGAGCCAGTGGGACAGGGTGAAACGGGCCTCAGCTTTATTGATTCTCCTGGAGCAGGGGGTGCAGCCCAGCTGGGATCACGGGGCAGAACTGGGCATGTGGAGGACTGGCAACCCCGGCCAGGAACAGCAGCTCTGGCAGGAACGTGACCTCCGCTGGTCCCAGCTGGAGGACGCCCCCTGGATGCCCTCTGAGCGGGGTGCCATCAGGGGATGCCTAGCGGAATGGTGAAGGACAGGTAGTCGCCCAGCTCGCCCCAGCGGGCCCGGTGTGTCTGGAAGATGGTGACCCATGTGGTCAGCACGACCACCCAGAACAGCAGCCCCACGGCCGAACGCTGGACGTCTGAAAGAGACAGGGGGCTGAGTGTGGTGCCCGTCACATGGCCCCTCCCTGCTGCCCCCAGGGCCCTGTCCCCTGCCCCAATGGCCCCTCCCTCCTGCCGCCCAGGACCCTGTCCCCTGCCCCAATGGCCCCTCCCTCCTGCCGCCCAGGACCCTGTCCCCTGCCCCAATGGCCCCCCCGGGCCCTGCCCCAGGGGCCCCTCCCTCCTACCGCCTAGCTCAGCTCCCAATACCCTCTCCCAGTCCTCTGGGCACTGTCCTCCATGCCTTAGGCCCTGCCCGATAGGTGCATTGGGGGTGCAGCTCTCTTGCCCCCATGGTCTACACCCAATACCCCCTTCTGCCCCCCCCGGGAACCACCTGCCATGCCCCCGGTCCCTGCCCCCAAGCTCAGTCCCGATCACCCCTTCCCTGCCCCCAATGCCCTTGGCACTGCTCCCAGCACAGAGCCATACCCAGCACTGTGCCCAGTGCGCCCCCCCCCCCCCGCTTCAGCAGACTCTGCCCACTCACAACTCTTGATCTGCAGCTGCTCGGTGTAGGCGGGCGCCAGGAAGGCCTCGCGGCAGAACCACAGCACATTGACCAGCCAGAGGAAGGGCAGAAGGGCAAAGCCGCCTGGGGAGAGGGCAGCAGAGGGGGGTCAGACCCCCACCCCATACAGCTGTGGCAGGCTGCCAGCCAGGGCACTGCCACCAGGAGCTCACAGTACTCCAGGCACCAGCATAGGGGTCACAAGGCAGGCAGCCCCGAGGCTGGCAGAAAAACATGGCCCGCTGGGTGGCTGCCATCTACACCCGCTGCTCCCCAAGCCTACAAACCCTAGTCCAGCACCCGGTCACCTGCCACTCCCTCTCTCCTCCCCACCCTCCCTGCCCGGTGCCCCCTCCTGCTCCTCACATCCCAGCACCCAGGCAACCGCACGCCCCCTCTCCTCCCTGCCCGGTGCCCTCTCCTCTCCTTCTCCTGCAGCCTGGCGCCGGGGGCCCCGGACTCACCCAGGTAGTATTTCCGGCACAGGTTGAGCTTCTCCTCGTTGGGGACCCGCTCCAGATTCATGGCGGCCCCGGCCGCACGGGCAGCTGCGGGGAGGAGCAATGGGGTCAGCCTAGGGGCCCATACACCCCTCACCCTCCTGTGAAGCCCCCCGCACTGGGGACGGGGGGACCTAGCTGCCCCCACCGAGACACTTACCTGACTTCCGGAGCCCCGCTCAGCGCATGCGCCTGCCTCGCTGCATGCCGGGAGTTGTAGTCCCAGGATCGGCTCCGGCCGCGGTACACGTTGGGGGACATATTCCTCCTTCAGAATACAATAGGGCGGGCGGCCATCCTGCCGCGGTGCATGCTGGGAGCTGTAGTCCCGTTCTCTCGTGGGACTGGGCGGGGCTCGCTCCCCGCTGTCCCCCTGGGCTCTTCAATCCCCTGGAGCGCGAGGCTCAGGAAGGTGCCAGGCGGGGATCCCGGGCAGGACCGGTTTTCGCCTACTGGGGTGGGGACTTCAACTCCCAGCATGCCCCGGGGCGGGGGTCAGGGCTGGACCGGTTTTCGCCTACTGGGGTGGGGACTTCAACTCCCAGCATGCCCCGGGGCGGGGGTCAGGGCTGGACCGGTTTTCGCCTACTGGGGTGGGGACTCCAACTCCCAGCATGCCCCGGGGCGGGGGTCAGGGCTGGCAAGGGTGGGCTCCTGGGTTCCTTTCCCATCTTTTTTTTTTTTTTGATGGGGGGGTTAGTGGGTAGAGCAGGGCGGGCCTGGAAGCCTGGAGTCCTCGGTTCTATCCCCGGCTTGGGAGGGTCCATCTAGCAGGAAACAAAATCCACAGCTAATTCCAAGTTAAGATCCCAGGCCCTGGTCAATTTCAGGCAGGTCCCAGCTGCCCTGTCCATTGGGATGGGGCTACTAACATTGCATTTAAAAATAGGGAATTGTTTTCTTTGCACCCTGCCCCACTCCCTCCAAATATTAGCATTGTTATTAACACGTTCGCCTGGGAGATTCCGGGCTGCACTCAGCAGCTCCCGATCTTGTTGTACAGCGATGAAGAAACAAGGACGTCCCTTGTAAGAAGTGGCTGTTGGCAGGCCTAGTTGCAGGGCCCAGCCTGCGGGGAGGCGACACCTTTGCAAGCCAAAGGCTGTGTTACGCCAAGCCTGGAGTCTTTCTTTCCCTACCCAGAGCGATGCCCTGCATTTATCCCCATCCCCTCCTCCAATTCATCACAGAGCAATAGTCATGACCAAATTCCCCATTCCACGCTGGAGCAGGGAACGTGTCTCTCTGCCTATTAGCAACAACAAAGCTACTAATCTTATCACTGGACAGGCACTTCTCTGGTTTGCACTGCTTGTGCTTTCAGGGCCCTGTCCTCAAGTCAGGGACATCCCAAAAACACAGTAACAGGATCTTTAGCACACCAAGAAGGCTGCCTTTGAGCTCCTTCCTGAAAGGGTTATCAAAGGTCTTATCAACCACACTAACCACTAGGCCAACAAGTCAATTGCTTATATACAACCTGTTAAATGCACTTTGTCCTTTACCCTCTTCATCTAATCGCTGTTTCACGTACATACAACATCCCCTGGCAGTGAATTCCACAAGTTGACTGTACATTGTGCAAACTACTTCCTTTTTTTGTTTTAAATCTGCTGCCTGTTAATTTCATCAGGGGACCCCTAGTTCTTGTAATCTGTGAAGGGATAAATAACACTTCCATATTCACTTTCTCCACACCAGTCATCCTTTGTAGACCTCTATCATATTCCCCCTGAGTTGTCTCTTTTCTAAGCTGAACAGTCACAATCTTTTTAATTTCACCTCCTATGGAAGCTGTTTCATCCCCCTCATCATTTTCATTGCCCTTCTCTGCACCTTTTCCAATTCTACTATAGCTTTGTTGAGACAGGGGAACCAGAACTGTGACCAGACTGCTTCCCGAGTCTTTCATCTTCTTTCTGTTGGCTCCCGGGTGCTTTCTTAGTCAGTGTTTGTGAAGCAGAATCAGGGTCCGAGGTGGATTTTGGAGCCGTTGAAATATTGCCTTTTACTTGGGTTGAAGGGCAAATCTTCCTGAAGGCGCTCCTACGGATACAAGGGACACGCCCAAGACACATTCTCTGCACACTGCACAGGGCTGGGCTCAAACTCATGCTATGCGAGTGCTATTCAAGTTCAATGGCCAAAGCGTGTCACCTTGAGCCACCCCATTGCGGACACAGCAGCCCCGCTGGTTTGCAAGAGAGCCCCAAGCACATGTCAGCCTCTTCGGCTCATCAGTTCGGCTCAACCCTTGCTGGAGAGCCAAACTTCATCCTGAACAACTTTAACCATGAATAGACTAGACAGAAACCTCAGAATTGACCTCTCTAAGGGGTCTGATTATTACAATGGTGTATAGGGTGGGAATACTGGTCCCAGGGCTCCAGAAGTAGTTTTTGTTAAAAGTTTGGTGGTAACTTTTTCCAACATCATTTGACTCTCCTGGTTTTAAACCCAGCTGTTACCAAGACAAATGTTTGGTGTTTAGTCCCATGCATATACATATGGTCACCAAAATTCACCAGCAATGGCTGATTTGTCAACCGTGTGTGCGGGAACTTGTCAGCAAAATCAAAGTGTTTGGCATAACTCCTGCTCAGTCTATTCAGACCAGAAATGAGAATTCACGCACCATGGTCTTAACACGTATTGCACCCTGATTGCAAGTTCTCACAGCGTTTAGTCATCTGCCTTTTGGAACATTCGAACTACGTTAATCATGACACAGAAAGAAGTTCTTTTTCCTGTAATATGTTAAATCATTTTCTCGCATGGCTTAGTATTTGTTTTATTGTACATGAAGCTTTGTAGTTAGACTAGCATTAACATAGATGTGATGGGGACAGAGTTAGATGAGGTGGTGGGTTATGCCACTTGGATTGGGTCCAGTTGTAGGTAAACCATGGAACCAGTTGTAAATCTCAAAAGAGCCGTGCCAGTTTCTGCAGTCGCTGCATTATTTGCCATTATTTTACTTCTTGAGTAAAGAATACGTGTTTAGCAGGGGAAGTAGGATTGCATAGATAAAGGAGGCAACAGCCAGTAGAAAGAAACTGCATGATGTCAAATGCAGGGACCATTGACAGAATAGAGTTCGTCTTTCATTCAGAACAGACAGTAGCAGTTGCGTGGCACAGAAATTGCTGTGCCCAACACGCTGACAAAGGCAAAACCCATTGATTATAGAAAGCAAGCGCGTCTGCAACTGATGGAGCACATGTGACGAGTGCAGAGATCCCAGGAAAAGACACCAGTGTCTGCCCTACTAGACAGTCCGGTTCTGTGACACCGATGGGCTGGAGATGCTGTGTGGTTTTGCCCAGAAATGCTCCCTAAGCAGAGACATTCGGCACCTCCCCATGGCACAGGGATGGTCCTGTCCTCAGCACCGGGTTTACAGTGGTGCCGTTGTGTCAGCCCACACACAGAAAGGGTCCCGGTGCCAGGACTGTGGCCCTGCCCCCTGCTCCGCCTGTGTTCTGCCCCAAGCCCCCCACCCAATCCTCCCCACCCCTCTCCCCTGCTTGCTTCCCTCTGCCCCCTACACACCAGGCAAACGGTGGGTGGGGCCTCGGAGCAGAGCGCAGGCAGGGCCTGGGGGGGAAGAGGCTGGGCGGGACCTTGGTGTGGAGCACAAGGGAGCAGGGCCATGGTCCAGGCGCAGGAGCTCACAAAAGATTAATCTGGCCCAGCTTGTTCCGTGAGGACAGCGTCAGTTGCTTGGGAAGGTGGAAGCCGCCAGAGGGAAAGATTCACAGATTCCTTGTGATCATCTCGTTTGACAGGCCAGGGACCTCGTAACTGGACAAGAGCAGAGCTCTGAGAAGAATCCACCCCGGCTCGGGTTAAAAATGGCCAGTGATGGAGAATCCCTCACAAGCCTTGGGCAATTGTCCCCTGGCTAATAAACCTCACTGGAAAAAATGCACCTTATTTCCCATCCGAATCTGTCTAGCTTCAATTTCCAACAACATCAGATGGTGTTCGACCGTCCCCTGTTGGCTGGAAGAGCCTGTTATTAAAGATCTATTCCCCTGGTGCTGGTAGGCGGGGATCAGACCACCCCTGAACTGTCTCTGTTTTACGCTAGGGTGAGCTCCTTGGTCTGTCCCTCTCAGTCAGGTTTTCTAAGTCTTGAATCATTCTTGTGGCTCTTCTCTGACCCGGCTCTGATTTATCCACATCCTTCTTGGATGGAGAGCCCCAGAACAGGACCCAGGATCCCAGTCGTGGTAGCACCAGGGGAATAGATCTTTAATAACAGGCCCCTCCTCCCAACAGGGGCTTGGCGAACCAGCTTCACACTGGGAGCTCGTGTGCAGCTGATTCTCCACTACAACCCACATCTCTTCGAGAGTTGTGGTTCCCCTGGAGAGCATCTCCAATCCCATAACTCCAGCCAATGTCCCAGACGGATACATTGACCTTTAGCCATCTTAAAACATGTATCGTTCGCTTGTGCCAGGATTGCTCTGTGTCAGTGCCCTGCCCTCTTCAATATTTCCCACTCCCCCAAATTTGTGTCAACTGCAAACTGTCTAGGTCACTGCTAAAAGCATGACACATCAGGGCCCAGAACCTCTCCCTACACACCCACTCAGTGACGATTCTCCAGTTACAGTTTTATCTTGACACCCATCCGCTAGTTTCTAATCCATTTACTGTGGACCACGTTAATTGTGCATCATTCTAGCTTCTCAATCAAAATGCTGTGCGGCACCAAGGCACTGTTAAAGTTCCCACCCTTCAGCACTCTGGTCTTTATCAGCCAAACTTGGACTCTCCGGCAAAGAAGGTATCCAATCCGCTAGGCAAGATTCATTTCATCATCCCCTTAGCTCTGGAGAGCCCAGGCCTGTGTTGGCCATCCCATTACTCTGCTGGGATCAGTGTCAGACTGGCTGGCCTAGAATTACCCCAGGGTCCCGTTTACCCTTCTGAGACATTGGCACAAGATTCGCTTCTGTCCTGTCCTTGCCCGCTGTGCCGAGAGTTATTGACAGTCTGTGGTCGTGGTCCAGATAGACCCTTCCCCCGCTGCCAGAGCCTGAGAAAGACAAAACCCAGGGGCTGGCAGTAGGAACCGCAGGGCCAGAGCCGGCTCTAGGTTTTTTGCTGTCCCAAGGAAAAAAATTTTTTGGCTGCCTCCCCATCCCAGCCCTGGGCTCCCCCCCGCACTCCCCTGCTGCCCCAGCCCTGAGGCACTGGTAACTCGCTCCCAGGGCGGGTCATTCAGCAGGAATTTTGGATGTGCACAGAACACAGACAGGATTGGTTACAGAACTGCAGTAAAGTGGAACAATTTTTAGCTTGTGTGATGAGAGGATATCTGGATGCATATTATAAGACTGTCCTAAATGAGGAAAAGTTGAGGTGCCTTTATTATTCTTTTGTTCCACTCTTTCTTTCTTTCTATGGGGAATTTGTCAATGCAATATCACTGTCTTCCTTTTAAGGAGGAAATAAAACTAAAAGGCAATGGCTGTTGAAAATAGCAATTCCAGTCCTAAAAACCACTGGGAAGCATTTCTTGCTCAGTTTTATCCTACTTTTTCTACAGCAAGTTACAGTGGATCAGTATATTTGATTTGGGAGAAATGAAGTAACAGCTGCCCAAATGGAGCTTGAGCACTCCTGAATTTTGAGGGTGTTCAAATCTGGAAGGCAGGTGCTAGATTCCCTTTCTGAATATTAGCTATATCTGGAAAGGAAAAGTCAATTTCTGCTTCCATGGCTCAGAAATGGAAATCCTCCTAAGTGCCTGGTACTGTATCTAAAGCTGCCCAGGTCCAGAGCCTCCCCTCCCTTACTTTTCATTTTAAAGTCTAGTGGGATCCACGTACCTCCCTTGCTAGGCTTCAGATAGAGAGGTGCGCTTGTCCCTTTAGTCCACCCTATTCCTTCTTTGGGGGCTGCAAGGTGAGTTCACACCAGTATCCCTAATCCAGTCTGGGGAAGTCTTCTGAAGGTGAGATATCTGGGGCAAAGCCTGCTACTCCTTGGGCTGGGCACACTTGTCCCCCACTTACAGTGCCACCCCGTTCTAGCAGCCAGCTCTCCATTCACAGCAAGCTGCAGCATGGCTCAGCTACCTCAACTCCCTCCCCCTCCCTTTCCTGTTGATAGCTGCCAAGGGATTGCTGGGAAATGTAGTTCTTTCCCTGCTCCAGGGCTGGCTCTCTAGGCAGGGAGCTAGGCAAGGAACTACAGCTCCCAGGGTCCTGTGGGTTCTCAGCTCCCATGCTGGATCCCCAGCTGCTCCGTGGCGCCGCTTCTGCATGGTTGTGGGAGGGGAGGAAGTGAGTTAAAAAAAAAAAAAAAAAAAAGGATGGCCCGAATGCCGCCCTCTGCAAATGTGCCGCCCCAAGCACCTGCTTGTTTTGCTGGTGCCTAGAGCCTGCCCTGCGCAGGGCTGTCCCACAGTTGCAGCCCCACAGGGAACGGTGGTGCTCAGCCAGCCTGGGACAGGGAAATGTACCAGCCACAGCCGGCACTGCTGGGCAACACCAGGAATGGCCTCTGGTCCTCTGGAGGGAGCTCGCCAAGTGTGATGAAGCAGGGGGTTTCTTGTTGTTTTCAATGGTTTGCATGCAGAGGGGGCGGGACTCAGTTTCCCTGTGTGTTATTTGTTTAACAAGGTGGTGGGAGAGGGAGTCCGTTGTTACAGAGGGCCAGCGAACGGCCTGGAGAATGGATACTCCAGCGACCTGGTGACTGGGAGGCCCAGCTAGGGAGTCACAGCGGTTCTGGCCAGGGGGAGGACAATAGGCTGCAGAGAGAGGACCCCGGTGACCTGACCAGCCGATTCCAGCCAGAGGGGAAACAAAGGACCCATGAGAGGAGAGGCTGAGAGGAGAGGAGGCCCAGGCGGCCTGTTTACCTGGAACAGAAGAGGAAGGACAGAGGCAGGACTTGGGGGACAGTGATCTCAGATGCCCAGATGGAAGGAGGGGAGGAGGAGAAAGCAGGGGCTGGGAGGAGAGAGCAGGCAGAGCCCACCTGAAGGCTGGGGAGACCTAGATGTGCTGGGCCCTGAGAGTTTCCTGTGCTGTGTTCAGATGCTCAATAAACCTTCCTGTTTTACGCTGGCTGAGAGTCACTGCAGGCTAGAGAACAGGGGGCATTATTCCTTCTAGGAGTGGAGGCCTCTGGGGTCCCGAGCGCGAGTGGACTCTGTGAGGGGGCCCATGGCGAGAGATGTGCTGAGGGCTCAGAGGGGTGCGGTCCCAGAAGGCGGAGGGGCTTATGGCTTACCCCTCAAGAGAGAGCAGACCCCCGAGAAGGGCTGTCACACTGAAGAGGGTTCCTCCCAGGGACCGTACGGAGCCGAGAGAGAGCACGAGTCCTGTGAGTCAGTGACACCAAGGTCAAGGGTGGCTCCCACATCCGGGGGCAAATGGCTCTAGGGCTGGGACATGGCAGAGAGAGGGGGAGGAGGGGAAATGGTTGTCCTGGAGGCCCCCCACCCCGGGAGCAGGATTCCTGGGGGTTCAGACTCCGGCCCCAGCGTGCTGCAGAAGGAGATTAAAACAAAAGCTCAGGGGCGGGGGCGGGCGCAGGGCCAGGCCCAGAAGGGATCCAGGGCTGGAAGAACCGTGCCCGGCAGCGCGAGGAAACCTGACCTCATTCCTCCAAAGGACAGAGGCAGGACTTGGGGGACAGTGATCTCAGATGCCCAGATGGAAGGAGGGGAGGAGGAGAAAGCAGGGGCTGGGAGGAGAGAGCAGGCAGAGCCCATCTGAAGGCTGGGGAGACCTAGATGTGCTGGGCCCTGAGAGTTTCCTGTGCTGTGTTCAGATGCTCAATAAACCTTCCTGCTTTTCGCTGGCTGAGAGTCACTGCAGGCTAGAGAACAGGGGGCATTATTCCTTCTAGGAGTGGAGGCCTCTGGGGTCCCGAGCGAGTAACGTGACCAGACAGCAAGTGTGAAAAATCGGGACGGGCGTGGGGGGTAATAGGACCCTATATAAGAAAAAGACCCAAAAATCGGGACTGTCCCTATAAAATCGGGACATCTGGTCACCCTACGAGCGAGTGGACTCTGTGAGGGGGCCCATGGCGAGAGATGTGCTGAGGGCTCAGAGGGGTGCGGTCCCAGAAGGCGGAGGGGCCTATGGCTTACCCCCCAAGAGAGAGCAGACCCCCAAGAAGGGCTGTCACACTGAAGAGGGTTCCTCCCAGGGACCATACGGAGCCGAGAGAGAGAACGAGTCCTGTGAGTCAGTGACACCAAGGTCAAGGGTGGCTCCCACATCCGGGGGCAAATGGCTCTAGGGCTGGGATATGGCAGAGAGAGGGGGAGGAGGGGAAATGGTTGTCCCGGAGGCCCCCCACCCCGGGAGCAGGATTCCTGGGGGTTCAGACTCCGGCCCCAGTGTGCTGCAGAAGAAGATTAAAACAAAAGCTCAGGGGCGGGGGCGGGCGCAGGGCCAGGCCCAGAAGGGATCCAGGGCTGGAAGAACCGTGCCCGGCAGCGCGAGGAAACCTGACCTCGTTCCTCCAAAGGAACAAGGAGGGGGACTCAGGGGGGAAAAGGCAGCCAAGAACCGTGGGCTGGTGACTGCCAGGTACAAACAGGCACCAGGCGGGCGTTGAGCTGGGGCAGTAAGGAGGGGAGGGGCCAGAGCTGGAGGGGCCAGCCCAGCTGGCTGTCGGGAGGAGCACAGCACAGGCCACAGCCAGGCCCCAGGGATGGGACTCCGTGCTGGGCAGGGGCTCTGCTGGGCCAGAAGGGGGCGCGCTGGGCCTGGCTGGGGTCTGAGTCCGCATCTGGGTGGGTGCATTTAACAAGGCAGCTGGAGCCGGCTGTGGTTCCCAAGCACGTCCACAAGGGGGAGCCAGGGCTCCAGCGCCGCAGCATCGGCCCTGTCCAAAGGGAGCGAGTATCGCATCCCGCAGCCAGGCCGGTGTCCCGCACTCTCGAGCTGCAGCCTACCCCTGGGCTCCTCACCCCCAGTTTTGCTGATGTCCCACACTCCTGACCCACAGCCCCTGCTAGCCCAGCCCTGGGCTCCCCCCACATGGCTCTGTCATTGCCGCTCACTCCGGACCTCAGCCCCTGCTAGCCCAGCCCTGGGCTCCCCCCACATGGCTCTGTCATTGCCTCTCACTCTGGACTCGCAGCCCCTGCTAGCCCAGCCCTGGGCTCCCCCCACATGGCTCTGTCATTGCCNNNNCCCTGCTAGCCCAGCCCTGGGCTCCCCCCACATGGCTCTGTCATTGCCCCTCACTCCTGACCCTCAGCCCCCTGCTAGCCCAGCCCTGGGCTCCCCCCACATGGCTCTCTCATTGCCCCTCACTCCGGACTCGCAGCCCCCATGCTTCTGCTGACACGCTGCGTTTGGTGCCCTGCAGTGAGGTGAATCACGGCGGATGGGGCATTTCCAGGAGCTGGTGAGGCCGGGCACTGTCATCACCAAGGCCCAGGCAGCATTTCCTGCCCCCGCTTCGGCGCTCGGCCCCACTGACAGGCTGAATCATCGGCCAGGCAGAGGGGCCATTTCCAGGAAACGAAACCCCATGAGAACCATTTCGCTGACCTGGCTCCCCCTCCCCCGCTAATCTCAGACACACCCCCCCCCCCCCCCCGCTTCTGCAGCACCCCTGCTGGTGGAAGCAGGACACAGCCACTCTTCCTCCTCTTGGTAACCAAGTTTCCCCCTGCCTGGTATCAACCCCCCACCAGCAAGATGGGGCAGGTGCCCCTAGAGGGGAAAGACCCTATGCTCCATTCCCAGCCCTCCTGAGCCAGCCGTGCCTCCGACCCCCTGGGGCCAGATCAGAATTTTTTAGTGGTCCTCAAATTAAAAAAGATTGGAATCCCCTGGGCTGGGACAGAGGGATCCCTGGGCAAAAAATGTGGGAGCAAAGCACCCCCTAGTGCTGCAGTGCAGTATTGGCACTGACTGTGTGGGGAGAGCGACCCCTATTCACAGCCTGCCCCAGTCCCTGCAGCACAGCACCCCCTGCTGAGCCCCCTCTCCTTCCCTGGATCACAGCCCCTCCTGTTGAGCCCCCGCCCTGCTCCCTGCAGCCCAGTGCCCCCTGCTGAGCCCCCGCCCTGCTCCCTGCAGCCCTGCACCCCCTGCTGAGCCCCCTCTCCCTCCCTGGATCACGATGCCCCCTGCTGAGCCCCCCAGTTTGTTGCTCAGTCTCCCATCCAGCCCCTGACCCCTCCTCTGTGTGGCTGCCAAGGACCCTTTGATGGCTCCAGTCCCAGGACACCGGAGTGGGATGGGGGCTGTGCAGGAGCAGGGGGGTCCTTGTCACCATGGCGATGGCTCCGCGGCCACCTTTCTCGAAGCAACTGCAGCTAGAAACCCCCTTGCTGAGCAGGGAGGGGCTCAGTGGGGCAGGGAGGGGCTCAGTCCGAAGGGGGAGAGGTGGGGCAGGGGGTGTTGAGGGTTTACCAGGAGGGGCTGATTGAGGGGACTGGGATAGGAGAGGGGTCGTAGCCCCAGGCCAAACCCAGTCTGAAATAGTCTTGACATCTAAGGCAGACAGGTTCAATTGCCCAGCCACCCAGCCCCATTCCCAGCCCCTGCCCTGGGGCCAGATGGGAGCCGGTGCCCCTTGGAGGGGAAATACCCCATGTCCCATTCCTCCCCTCTCCCCACAGCCAACCCTGCTGCTGGTCAGCCCCGACTGGGAACCCAAGGCCTGCAAGGGGGTTAGTGGCTGTACCAGGGTGCTGGGGGGAGTCCCTTCCCCAGAGAAAATCCACCAGGGGGGAATGCAGCAGGCTCCAGTCGCCCCCCCCCCCCCAGCCACAAGGCCCTGGGGCTCCCCCTACTTCAGGATGGGTACTGCGGGCGGCGGGGAGGGGGAAGATGGGTGGCAACGTCTGCTAGGCCCTGCAGTGACTCACCCAGCTCCTGCCCTCGGGACGGTCCCTAAACCACCCAGCCACAGGGGCTGAGTCAGCTGTGTGTGTGTGTGGGGGGGCTATGGGACCAGACATGGGTCACAGCCAGCGCAGCACTGGTGAGGGGGGGAAGCCTTGCGTCACAGCCAGCCCCGCACCAGGACCGGGGGAGCCGTGGGTCAAAACCAGCTCAGCACCAGGATTGGGGGAGCTGTGGGTCACAGGCAGCCCAGCACTGGTGAGAGGGCGAATCCTTGGGTCACAGTCAGCCCTGCAGTGGGATGGGGGGAGAAATCTGTGGGTCACAGCCACCCCGGCATCAGGATGGGGGGAGCCATGGGTCTCCATGGGTCACAGCCAGCCCCACAGTGGCATGGGGGGAGCCGTGGGTCACAGCCAGCCCAGCATCAGGACGGGATGTGACGAAGTTGGGTATTTCTGTTGTCTTTTACATGACTAGTGTGTGTAGGGTTACCATATTTAGTACCTCCGAAAGGAGGACACTCCACAGGGCCCCAGCCCCGCCCCCTCCCCAAAGTCTCCGCCCCCTCCCCTGCTTCCCGCGAACATTTGAGTCGCGGGAAGCCTGAAGCAGGTAAGGGGGGACCGAGCCCCCGTCCCGTCCCGGCACCGCCGACCGAGCCCCCGAGCCCCCGGCCCGGCACCGCTGGCCAGGCCCCCCAAACCCTCGGCCCGGCCCGGCACCGCCGGCCAGGCCCCCCGAGTCCCTGGCCCGGCCCGGCACCGCCGGCCGAGCCCCCGGCCCGGCCAGGCCCCGCTCCGCCGGCCCGGCACCGCATGTCCGATTTTCCCAGACATGTCCGGCTTTTTGGGATTTCCCCCCGGACGGGGATTTGGAGCCCAAAAAGCCGGACATGTCCGGGAAAATCCGGACGTATGGTAACCCTAAGTGTGTGTGCTCCTCAGTTTCCCTGTGTGCTGCATGTTTAACAAGGTGGTGGGAGTGGGTTTGTTGTTGCAGAGGACCAGGAGTGACCTCGCCTATCAGCCACGACCCCCGGACAATGGCCTGGAGATGGGGAACCCTAACAACTGGTGACCTAGACACTAAGAGGCCCATCCCAGCTTGGCAGTCAGCTGGTTCTGGACAAAGGGCTGAGGAGAGAGGACCCCGGTGACCTGACCAACCAGTTCCAGCCAGAGGGGAACAAAGGACTGAAGAGAGAGGGCCCCAGCGACCTGTTTACCTGGACAGAGGACAAAGGACAGGGAAGAGCTGTTGAGGCCAGAGAGATAGAGCAGGAGAGACTTAGATGTACTGTGCTGAGGGAGGCCAGGCCTGAGGGCCCTGAGAGTTTCCTGTGCTGTGTTCAGACGCTCAATAAACCCTCCTGTTTTATGCTGGCTGAAAGTCGCTCTGGTCTAGAGAACAGGGTTGCATTATTCCCTCTGGGAGTGGAGGCCCCGGTGGTCCTGAGCAAGTGGACTCCGTGAGGGGGCCCACAGTGCGAGACAGGCGTGCAAAGGCTCAGAGAGGTGCGGTTCCATGAGGCAGAGGGGTCTATGGCTTAACCCCCGAGAGAAAGTGGACCCCCAAGAAGGGCTGTCGCACTGAAGGGGGTTCCCCCTAGGGACTGTACAGGCCAAGAATGGGCACGACCTGTGAGGCTGTGACAACGTGGTAGCAGAGGATGGTTAGTGGATGCACTCTGTAGACAGTTGGGTGTGAGCGCAGGCGCTTTGCAGTGAGTGGCTGCCAGCGATAAAACGAGGGAATTGAAGGAACCAGTGCGGAAATGGCCTGTAACCAGCTCCTTAAGAGGGACCTGGCATGTCTGTACAGGGAGAGAGGGCTGAGCATTGGGAGGCTCACCCAGGAGCAGCTGATTGCCTGGCTGGTAGAGTGTGACCAGTCAGAGGACCAAGTTCCAGATCCCAGCAGGGTTTCTGGGATGCCCGGAGAGCCTGGGAGCAGGGCTGCCAATAGTGGGTTCGGACCCTGGTGAAAAATTTTTTTTGGGGCCCCCCAGCAAGGGCGGACCGACTAAACAGGGCTGACAAGAAGGGGGAGGGGGAAAGCCGGGCCTCGGGCCCCCTTCCGGAATTTTTTCGGGCCCCCCAGCAAGGGCGGACCGGCTAAATAGGGCCGATGGGGGGGGGGGGGGGAAGCCAGGCCCCAGGCCCCCTTCCGGACCGCCAGACCCCGGTAATTTGTACCAGCTTCCCCCCTCTCGTCAGCCTTGCCTAGGAGTAGCAGGGGGCAGTTGGGGTAGTGGCAGGGGGTCCACCGGAACCAGTTCCCCAGCCAAGAGAGGGGCTTCCCACCTGGGTTCCCCCCAGTGGATGTGAGGAGATGGAAACTGGAGCTGAGAGTGAAGGAGCTGGAGCTGGAGGAGCAGAGTCTAGCTGACCACTCAGAGCAGTGAAAACATGAGCTGGAGTTGGAGGAGAAGCGGGCCAAGAGGGCCTGCTGGGCGTAAGTGGGGAAGGGCCCCGAGATGCCAGTTCTGCAGGGAATCTGGACACCAAACTGCTGCCCCAGTTTAAGGAGGCGGGTGATATTGGTGCCTACCTCACAGCCTTTGAGAAGGCTTGTGATCTGAACCAGATTGACCCTGCAGACAGGCTCCGCTGTCTAACCCTCTGCTGGGTCCCAAGGCCACAGAGGCATTCAGCCAAATGGATGGTATTGAGACGGGGGACTATGACCTGTTCAAACAGGCTTGCTGCTGAAGTTTGAACCGACCCCCAAAGTGTATAGGAAAGGATTCCAGGGTGTAGGCAAGATCTCAGGTGTCACCTACAAGGAGGTCGCTTGGGAGAATATCTCCACAAACGGGGGAAGGGCACAGGAGCAACTACCTTGAGGACGTGAAACTGGAAAAAAGCCTGTTGAGAGTCTTTGAGTTTAGAGGCGAGAGCAACAAGCATAGGCACCGACTCCGTGGGTGCTCCGGGGCTGGAGCACCCACAGGGAAAAATTAGTGGGTGCTCTGCACCCACTGGCAACCAAGCTCCCCACTCTGCCCCGCCTCCTCCTCCCCCTGAGTGCGCCGCGTCCCCGCTCCTCCGCCTGCCGCCGCCAAACAGCTGTAACAAGCTCTGGGAGGGAGGGGGGAGGAGCGGGAACATGGCACGCTCAGGGGAGGAGGTGGGGAAGAGGCGGGGCCGGGGCAGGGATTTGGAGGAGGAGTCGGAATAGTGGCAGGGAGGGGGCGGAGACTTTGGGGAAGGGGTTGGAATGGGGGTGGGAGGGCACGGGGCCAGGGGCGGAGCAGGGTCGAGCACGCACCGGCGCCAGTAAAAGTCAGCACCTATGGCAACAAGGGTGATGTCGTGGTGGGCGTGTGCTATAGACCACCGGATCAGAAGGAAGAGGTAGACGAGGCTTTCTTTGAACAACTAACTGTTTCCAGATCACAGGCCCTGGTTCTAATGGGGGACTTCAATGACCCTGACATCTGCTGGGACAGCAATACACAGACAATCCAGGAAGTTTTTGGAGAGTGTTGGGGACAACTTCCTGGTACAAGTGCTGGAGAAACTGACTAGGGGCCGTGTGTGACGATGTATCCCATAATACTTTATTGGAATATGACATAACTGGAGTATGTTTTATGCTACAGGTGCCATGTATCATATCTCTGTAAAGGTTATGGTTTACTGAATCTATTCATCCTATTTGTACACATATATCATTTTTGTAATTGAAGTTATGAATATTGGCTGTATACTTGCTTGATTTCTAAGTAAGTTTTGTAAGGTCAGCTTCTTTAGAAAGGAATTCGCAGTGTTAGTGCCCAATCAAGAAGCACTTAAGGAACAATGCATCTTGGAATGCTCCAATCCACATAAGAAGTCTTCCTGGAGACATTCAAGATACAATGTGGGCAATGGCTTCTGCCTGTAAAAACTGAGAGTCATGCATGGACATGTGACTTGCCCAACTGACTCCAGAACTCCATCTTGGAGCTGGACTTTGCATAGGAGAGAGGAGGGGGTCTCCACCGACAAGAGAAAGTCTATTTAAGCCCATGGGAGACCCCTCCATTTTGTCTTCAGCTGGCTAAAGAGAGCCTGCCCCCGCAAGGATACCTGAAAGAAACTGGAACAAAGGACAGTCCCTACAGGGGGTGTGAGTGATTGCTGGACCCAGACTAGCAGGAGACTAGTCTGTAAAAGGAAGCTTACTGGAACTGGTGAGGTGTTATTTGTATTCAGTTTCTTAGACATAGACTTGCATGTTTTATTTTATTTTACTTGGTAATTCACTTTGTTCTGTCTGTTACTACTTGGAACCACTTAAATCCTACTTTCTGTATTTAATAAAATCACTTTTTACTTATTAATTAACCCAGAGTATGTGTTAATACCTGGGGGGGACAAACAGCTGTGCATCTCTCTCTATCAGTGTTAGAGGGTGAACAATTTAGGAGTTAACAGATTTATTTGGGTTTAGGCCCCATTGGGAGTTGGGCATCTGAGTGTTAAAGACAAGAACACTCCTCCTATAAGCTGCTTTCAGTCAAGCCTACAGCTGTTAGGGGATGTGGTTCAGACCTGGGTCTGGGTTTGTAGCAGGCTAGTGGGTCTGGATCAAACCAGGCAAGGCACTGAAGTCCTAAGCTGATAGGGCAGGAAAGCAGGGGCAGAAGTAGTCTTGACACATAATTGGCAGCTCCCATGGTGGGTTCTGTGATCTAACCCGTCACTGTGCTCCTCTTGACCTGCTGCTCACAAACAGGGAAGAGTTGGTAGGGGAAGTAAAAGTGGGTGGCAACCTGGGCAGCAGTGACCATGAGATGGTTGAGTTCAAGATCCTGACAAAAGGAAGGAAGGAGAGTAGCAAAATACAGACCCTGGACTTCAGAAAAGCAGACTTAGACTCCCTTAGGGAACTGATGGGCAGGATCCCCTGGGAAGCTAATATGAGGGGGAAAGGAGTCCAGGAGAGCTGGCTGTATTTTAAAGAAGCCTTATTGAGGGCGCAGGAACAAACCATCCCGAAGTGCAGAAAGAATAGCAAATATGGCAGGCAACCAGCTTGGCTTAACAGTGAAATCTTTGGTGAGCTTAAACTCAAAAAGGAAGCTAACAAGTAGTGGAAATTTGGACAGATAACTGGGGAGGAGTATAAAAATATTGCTAGAGCATGCAGGGGTGTAATTAGGAAGGCCAAGGCACAATTGGAGTTTTACCCAGCAAGGAATGTGAAAGGTAACAAGAAGGGTTTCTACAGGTGTGTTAGCAACAAGAAGGTGGTCAGGGAAAGTGTGGGACCCTTACTGAATGGAGGAGGCAACCTAGTGACAAATGATATGGAAAAAGCTGAAGTACTCAATGCTTTTTTTGCCTTGGTCTTCACAGACAAGGTCAGCTCCCAAACTGCTGCACCGGGCAACACAGTATGGGGAGAAGGTGAGCTGCCCTCCGTAGTGAAAGAGCAGGTTAAGGACTATTTAGAAAAGCTGGATGTGCACAAGTCCATGGGTCCAGATCTAATGCATCCAAGGGTGCTGAGGGAGTTAGCTGATGCGATTGCAGAGACCTTGGCCGTTGTCTTTGAAAATTCATGATGAACGGGGGAGGTCCTGGACAATTGGAAAAAGGCAAATATAGTGCCCATATTTAAAAGAAGGGTACAGAGAACAGTCAAGTCCATCTTGGGGCCAGGGAGGCCAGAGCCCCATCTGGCCCCTCTCCATTTCCCCAGCCAGCTCCAAACTGAAACTCTTTTTGTCTCTTTCCCAGGCCAGGAGGTCACCTGATCTCTTTGTTCTTCAACACCTTCAGTTGGCACCTTTGCAGAGGAGGGCCCAGGCCATCAGTTGCCAGGAGACAGGGTGTCGGCCATTCTCTGTGCAGACAGCATCAACCTTACCTCTAGGGCTCTGCAACAATCACACACCCCTATCCCACCACCTAGATGCTGTGACAACATGGCCGATGTCAGTATGGTGGGTCCTGCACTTTTCTTGGCAGGGCTAAGATGCCACCCCTTGCCCCTGCTCTTGGGGTGCCAAGGGCCCCAAAAGATGGTAAAGAAGGAAAGCAGGGGAGGGGTCTGGGTTTGCTCCTCACTCTGAGCCCCAGCCCCTCTCAACCCCTGCAGGTTCTTACTCTCTTCCCCCTTGGGTGGGGTACCTTCAGTCCTTAGACGCTGGGGGCAGGAGTCTCCTTCCCCTGCTGGGACAGGGTCTCCCTTACTTCAATTCTCTGATCTTTCAAGTCTCACAACACACCTCCAAGCTCCAGTTGTTTGGTTGTTTGTTTGTGGTTGTTTTTTTGTTTGTTTGTTTGTTTGTTTGTTTGTTTGTTTCTTTCTCTTTCTCTCTCTCTCTCTCTCTCTCTCTCTCTCTCTCTCTCTCTCTCTCTCTTCTCCCCTCTGACTGCCTGAAGCAGGGGGTTTTATTAGGTTCCTGACAGGGTCTTAATTGACTGCAGGTGCTCCAATTAATCTTAGCCACTCTCCCTAGTCCCCAGGGAACCACCCCTTAATTAGCCTTGGGATTATATATTTCCCATCTAGCACTCTACCATTGCTTCCTGGCCCTCCTCTATCACATATTCCTCCCTTTCAACACCATGGGGTTGGGCTACTTGGGACGAGAGACAGTGTTGTTGGGACAGCTGTCTGCGTTGCCATGTTGGCTTCTGGCTCTGTGCTGTATCCGGTAGTGGAAAGGTTGTAGGGATAGAAACCATCTAGTCACTCGTACATTCCTCTCCTTATTTGTGCGCATCCATTGGAGTGCGGGCATCCTCTGCAACCGCAGGCCCTGTCACCTCCCTCCACTGCACCCCACACTGCCTGCCTATGCCCCCCCGCCAGCCCGAAGCTGCCTCCTCTCCGAGCCCTGGGCTGCCGCATCACTCCCTAGCCTGCTGTCTCCAGCTCTGGCAGTCCCGGACCCCCTGCTGCCCAAGGGCTGCCGACTGCAGATTGGAGCGGGTGATATCAGCCTGCCTGCAGCTGGCCCTATTGACAGCAATGCAGTAGTGGGAGGGGGGGTGAGGGAAAGGAAGAGGAGACAGTGGCCACTGGTCCACCTGTGGATCATGGCCCTGCCAGAGGATACAGGGTTAAAGAGCTGCAAAAGTGTAACCATCCTCAGCATGTGCCACCTTCCAAGGCTTCATCCCCATCCATCCCTGTAGCCTTGTGGAGCAGATAAATAGAGCCCCATTTTTGGGGAAACTGAGGCAGAGAACAGAGACGTGACTTGCCCAAGGTCACCCGGGGAGTTATTGTCGGAGTCCTGCTTTGAACACAGGAGATCGAGGCTCCTAGTTCTGCCCTGGCTCAGACCATTAGGCCAGAGGCCTTCAAGCCCTGAGCTCTGCACCTGCCCACACAAGGTGTTAATCTGGGCTTCAGGTGCAGCACACTGCAAGTTTTCAATGAAGAAACACGGCTGTCTCAAGCCCTTATGGCTACAAGGAAAATCTTCCAATGGTGATGAGCGTCTAGCCGACACAGTTCTGTCTGCCTGAGTCTGCAGCCAGCCTGGGACAACAGCCCTAGGAAATACGGCAGTAACTGTTAAGTCTAATTATGACACCGTCAGAGCCAGATTTTCATGTAACATGGGTGACCAGTTGCATGGTGACAACCACTGCAAGAGTGTGAGCAACTCAGGTTAAGTGCAGCTGAACCCTGGGCAGGCTGCAGCACCCAAGAGATTTTTGTTCTCCCACTGAATGACAGCAGATGCACAAGTGACTTTACTAGGTAGAAGTTTAGTGACCACATTAGGGCCATATCCTCCCCACTCCCAGCACTGGGCCAGCCGCCCCTCATCATTCTCCTGATTGCTTGTATTGTTATTGATGGGAGATCTGCTGTGGATTGAGGGGTGTATATGGACCTGCCTTTGCAGGCTCAGTCCTGGCCCAGCATTCGAAATAAATTGTCCTGAGTTTCAGAAGTACTGAGAACCCTGGAGTTCCCACTGACATCAGGGGAACTGCAGATGCTCAGCATCTCTGAAAATCAGGCCCAGAATGCCACTGACACCTCTGCCCTGGGCCAGAGCTCTCTGATTAAGGGGCTTCAGCAGCGATTGGCGTGGGGCAGAGTAAAGCAACCGGGACGGTCATGATGGAGGCTGGAACTCTGTCCTCGCCTCATGCCTGTGGGGAAGACAGGCCTTCAGACACCCTCTCCTGCCTGCATTGCACTTTCCAGCCCAGGAGCAAGGAACCATTTCACTCCTTAGCACTGGGGGGAGCTGAATCCCAGAACGGGGAAGTAACTTGCCTGAAGTCATCCAGTGAGTTGGTGTCAGGGTGGAGAATAGAAGCAAGATCCCGACTCCCAGCTCTGTGCTCTGATCCCCAAAACAGCCCTTTCCAGATCCATGGGGTGGGGGGAGGGGAGAGGAGGGCTGGAGGCACTCTAGCCACGTGCTGGAGACTCAAGGCCATTTATTTTCATTAAATATGTAGACTAAATAATGAAATAAATACATTTTCAAGCCGAACGTGTATTAATTCTAATGAACAATGCCACATTGTGCAGTATTCATTTTTGAAAGTTTATAATAAGCGATGCTCTATGGGGAGGGGAGAGGGAGGGGAGGCACAAGGTGGAAGTTTTGCCTAGGGTGCAAAATATCCTTGCACCGGCCCTGCTCACTCCCTACTCCGCCACATCTGTCCCCCCTTCGAGACTGAACTGAGCGGGGTCACTCTAACCAGTGACCCGGGGAAGTTCAAGACCCCCTCTTCGGGACAACGCATCAGCTATCACATTGGCACTCCCCTTCACATGGACCAGCTCCATATCATAATCCTGCAGGAGCAGGCTCCACCGCAGGAGCTTGGCAGTGGCTCCTTTCATCTGGTGTAGCCAGGTCAGGGGGGAGTGGTCAGTGTACACAGTGAAGTGTCGCCCAAATAGATATGGCTTTAGTTTCTTGAGGGCCTACATCATAGCCAGACATTCCTTCTTGATAGCTGCGTAGTTTTGCTCCTGAGGTAACAACTTCTTGCTCAAGTACACGATGGGATGTCTCTCCCCCTTTTCATTAGCCTGCATTAATACCACACCCAGCCCTGTGTCTGAGGGGTCAGTGAACACCATAAAGTCTGCCGATACCAGAACTGGGCCACTGACCAGACCCTCCTTCAGCGCACAGAAAGCCCTCTGGCACTGCTCGGTCCAGACCACCTTGTTTAGCTTTCCCTTCTTGCATAGCTCAGTGATGTGGGCGGCTATGGAGATAAAGTGTGGCACAAATCTTGGATAATACCCCGCAATCCCAATAAAGGCTTGGATCTGCTTTTTGATTTGGGGAGCAGGCCAGTGTCTGATCGCCTCCACCTTGGCTGGTTCTAGTTTTAGGCAGTCGCTCACCACCCAGTGGCCCAGGTAAGAGCCATCCCCACCTTGCACTTCTCAGCTTTTATGGACAGCCCAGCCTCTTGGAGTCGGTCCAGCACTTGTTTAACCTGGGACACATGGTCCTCCCAGGTCTGACTAAAGACACAGATGTCATCAATGTACACCAGGGCAAAACTATCCATCCCCCTCAGTAGCTGATCCACCAGGCACTGGAAGGAAGCAGGCGCCCCCTTGAGGCCAAAAGGCAGGGCCAGGAACTCATAGAGCCCCAGAAGGGTGATAAAGTCAGATTTCAGCCTGGCATCTGCATCCAGTGGCACTTGCCAGTAGCCCTTTGTAAGATCCATGGTGGTAAAGTAGTGAGCTCCCAGCTTGTCTAGGAGCTTGTCAGACCTGGGCATGGGGTAGGCATCAGACACGGTGACGGCATTAAGCTTCCAATAGTCCACACAGAAATGGATCGACCCGTCCCTTTTGGGAACCAGCACCACAGGCGAGGTCCAAGGGCTGGAAGATGGCTGGATCACCCCCAAAGCCAGCATGTCACTGACCTCTCTTTCTAGGTCCTGAGCAGTTTTCCCTGTGACTTGGAAGGGGGAGCATCTTATAGGTGGGTTTGATCCTGTTTCCACCCAGTGGACAGTCAGATTAGTGAGTCCTGGCTGGTTAGAAAACAGCTGTCGGTACAAATGCAGCACCCCTCTGATCTCAGCTTGCTGGGCAGGGGTTAGCTGATCAGAGAGGGGAATTGTTTCCAGGGAGGAGCCAGCTACTGTCTCAGGGAATAGATCTACTAAAAGGGTCATATCCCTGCTCCTCCCAATGTCCACACACAGCTAACACTGATGTGACGAAGTGGGACTGTTCTTAATGTTTCCTCTGAATACTGTGTGGGTGCCTCAGTTTCCCCTATGCATTTCTTAAGTCTCTAGGTGGTGGGGAAAGGCCAATGTAAATAAATCACTGACACTCTGTCTCCCTGGCAACAAATGGCCAGGGCCCCTTCCCCCCTGCAAGGAAATAGCTAAAGGTGAACAAAGAGATCAGGTGACCTCCTGGCCCAGGAAAGAGACAAAGCCGAGAGGAGGGGCTGGAGGGGGTTTTGAGAGTTGGAGCTACCTGGGGACTAGGAGTGAGGGCAGACATGGGTGTTTGGCTCTCTGAACCCCATAATGGACCTGGCCGAGGGGTCCCGTTCGCCGCTGTACCTACAAGCTCTGTTTTAGACCGTGTTCCTGTCATCTAATAAACCTATGTTTTACTGGCTGGCTGAGAGTCACGTCTGACTGCGAAGTGGGGGGTGCAGAACCCTTTGGCTTCCCCAGGACCCAGCCTGAGCGGACTCGCTGTGAGAAGCGCATGGAGGGGCATATGCTGAATGCTCCCAGGAGAGACCCAGGAGGTGAAGCCGTGTGAGCTTCTTGCCTTGAAGACAGTCTGCTCCAAGGGAGAGGAGGCTCCCCAAAGTCCTGACTGGCTTTGTGGGGAGCAGTTCAGAGCATCGCCCGGGGATTCCGTGACAACTGGTGGCAGAAGTGGGATGTACGGCACCCCGTGAATGGCGCTTCTTGCAGTAAGTGACTGGGGAGCAGTAAAACAGAGGGGGGATGGTTTCACGGGGCGATTAACCCCTAGGAGTGTGTGACCAGCGAGAAGGACTGTTGGAGTAACGGGGTCCTCCTGAGGACTGCAGCGAGCAGTCTCGGGACAGACGAGCTTGACGCTGGACCCTGGGAGAGAGAAGGACATTTGCAGTAACAGGGTTCCCCTGGGGATTGCAGCGAGTGGTCCCAGGGGCGGAGGAGTCTGAAGCTCGACTGTGGCAAAGAGGTGGTGACCACAAGAAGGGCTGGCACACTAGGGGTTCTTCCTGGAAACCATGGGGGAGCTGAGAGCACACGGGCCTCTGAGTCCAAAGCAACTTGGGAACAGTGAAGTGATGGCCTATCACCATCTCCTTAAGAAGGACATTGTAATCCTATGCAAAAAGAGAGGGTTACGCATTGGGAAGTTCACCAAGGCCCAGTTAATTGTGCAGCTGGAGGATGAGGACCACTCTAAGGAGCAGATTCCTGACCCAGATGGGGCTCCAAGAGGATCTGGGAGCAGCTGGAGCAGTAGCCAGGCATCCCCAAGATTCTGGTCCCCAACCAGACGGGGGTCTTCATGATCGGGTTCCCCATCAGGGGATCGGAGACGGATGGGACTGGAGCTGAGTCCGAGAGAGCGAGAGCCCGAGGAAAAGCAACAGCAGCATGGACTGGCGATGGTGGAGCGGAGAGGCATAGGGGGCTCCCCAGGGGTGAGTGGGGATAGACCCCGGACTGCCAGTTCCGCAGGGAGCCTCGACACTAAATTGCTGCCCCTGGTTAAGGAGGGGGGGAATGTGGATGCCCACCACACGGCCTTCGAGCAGGCTGGCGATTTGAACCAGGGGGACCCTGCGGAAAACCCCCGGTATCTAGCCCTCTTGCTGGGTCCCAAGGCCATAGACGCTGTCAGCCAGATGGGTGGGGTGGTGGACAGGCTCCCAGTCCTGGCCCTGGCTTATATGTCTGCGTGGAGTCTCCTGGGCTCAGGCCCCTCGGACCCCCAGTGGGAGCGGAAGGTGGGGGTCAGTGGGGAGACATGCCTGGGGTGGCGAGACCCCAGAGAACTGAGAGACAGAGGGACAGAGAGAACTGTTGTCGGGCCCCAGGTGGTGCAGCCTCAGATGCTGAGGGGCTGTGTGACCTAGGTGAAGGTCCCCGGGATGAAGGCCCTCGCCCTGTCTATGGCCCGGATCCCTGTGCAGACCCAGGAGGGGTCGGGCTGGCTGGCCATTGGGGTTCTCCAGGATATCGACTGTGAGGTCCTGTTGGGGGGTGACTGTGTCTCTTTGGGACAAGATCCAGGCCCTGCCCCTGTAACAGCCGAGGATTTGAATTTGAATCCCGCTAACCACTTGGCTAAGATGGAAATGGTCAGTGAAAATGCAAATGACCTGGCTGGCAGGAAGGAGGGGCTGCTGGGCTCAGAATACCTGCCTACCTGTAACCAGACCCCTGGGGCTGAGTGTGTCGGAGAATTACTCCCCGCCCCCTTGCACACTGGAGAGGGGGCTCATGCTGGCTCTGATGCTGTGACCAGAGCAGAGAGCTCGCTGCCTGCCCCCACTGGGACAACAAGGACAGTGCTGGGCATGGTGGGAGCTGAGACCCCAGCTGAGTGCGGGGACACACAGGCAGGGCAGGACGGCTGCCAACCAGGTTTGCCTGGTCCAGACGTGCTGCTGGGAAGTGATTACACAGCAGGGAGGGAGCTACCAGGGACAGGGCTCAGAGAGGCTGTGACCCCAGCGAGAGGGAACAGATCCCACTCCCTTCCCCAGCAGCTGAATTCCAGACCGAGCTGCAGAAGGATCCCTCCTTGGAGAAGCTGAGGGAACTTGCTGGCCACAGAGCTGCAACCCCCCTTGGAGAAGACTGCAGGGACAGAGTCCTGTGGGAAAAGGGATTCCTGTACCAGGAATGGGCTTCCCAAGGGGAAGTAGAACTGTGGGGAATCCAGAGGCAGCTGGTGGTGCCCCAGGAATCCACAGGGTTCTTCCCTTTCGAGCTGCTGTATGGGAGGAGAAGGGGGAAGACCCCTGGGTGTATCTCTTCCCTGAGGTGGGAGCCAATCTCCCCATCAGGTATTCCCCGTTCAGAGTCACTGGGAAAGCAGCCCAGTACCTGGAGAGATTGGTCAAGGACATGCTGGATTTAGATGTGATCCAGCCGTTCAACAGCCCATGGGCCTCACCCGTGGGGCTGGTCCCCAAGGGAGACAGGATGATCTGGTTTTGTGGGGACTATCGGAAGCTTAAAGCCATCACTGTGTCCGATGCCTACCCCATGCCTAGGCCTGGGGATATTCTAGACAAGCTGAGGGGGATGGAGAACTTGGCCCTGGCGTATGTCGATGACATGTGTGTCTTTAGCCAGACCTGAGAGGAACAGGTGTCCCAGGTGAAGAGGGGGCTGGGCTGCCTCATGAAGGACTGACGGTAAAAGCCGAAAAGTGCAAGGTGAAGATGATTAAAGATTGGCCCATTCCCCAGACCAAGAAACAAGTCTAGGCCTTTATCAGGATGGTGGGGTGCTACCAGAGGTCTGTACCCCACATTAGATTCCTAGCTGCCCCCATCCCTGAGCTATGTGAGAGGGGTAAGCCAGACGAGGTGGTCTGGACCGAGCAGGGCCAGAGGGCTCTCTGTATACTGAAGGAAGCTCTAATCCAAGGCCCAGTAAATCTGGTAAACCCAGACATTGCCAAGCCTTTTGCAGTGTTCACCAACGCCTCAGATGCAGGGCTGGGCACGGTGCTAATGCAAGCCGATGCTAAGGGCGGGAGACACCCCACCGGCAGGGCCGGCTCTGGCTTTTTTGCCGCCCTAGGCAAAAAAGCCACCTACCACCCCCCCACCCCCCAGCACAGCAGGGGAGGGCGCCGAGCTCGGCCGCGGGCCCGCAATCCCCAACCAGCCAGAGCGCCGGGAGCAGGGCGGAGAGTGGAGACCCCCCGGTGGCCAGAGCGCCGGGAGGAGGGTGGCGAGCCCGGCCGGGGCCCCGCTCTCCCGGACCGGCCGGAGCGCCGGGGGGAGGGTGGCGAGCCCAGTCACGGCCCCGTTCTCGGGCCGGAGCGCCCCGCCGCGCCGCCCCCCTACAGGCGCCGCCCCAAGCACATGCTTGGTGGGCTGGTGCCTGGAGCCGGCCCTGCCCACTGGGTATCTGAGCAAGAAACTGCTGCCCTGGGAGCAGAACTATGCGGCCTCAGAGAAGAAATGCCTGACCATGGTGCAGGCCCTTAGAAAGCTGCAGCTGTATTGTTTTGGGCGGCGTCACATGCAAGGGGCTGATGCCGAGCTGCTGGAGACAGAGACACCTGTTCAGAGGGTTGGAAAGGTCAAGATGGGGGCTCTTAACCAAGAGAGCTCGAATTGCAGCCCTCCAAACTGGAGCGCGCTGGGAAAAGACCCAATCTCAGTTTAGACCCCAGGGGTATTGGGGTGGCAAAAGGGTACAGGCCGCATAAACCTTCCCACATGCAGCCTGCAAGCGCCATCAAGCACAACATACCCACGGGTGGGCCTGAAACTGGAATGTCCTGGTGTAACTCCCACCAAGGAATGGGAGAGATGATGGGGCATCCATGGGAACGTTGGTGGGTTCGAACTTCCCAAGGTCACTGGCTAAAGTGACCTTGCTCAGTTCAGTCTCGAAGGGGGGAGAGATGTGACGAAGTGGGACTGTTCTTAATGTTTCCTCTGAATACTGTGTGGGTGCCTCAGTTTCCCCTATGCATTTCTTAAGTCTCTAGGTGGTGGGGAAAGGCCAATGTAAATAAATCACTGACACTCTGTCTCCCTGGCAACAAATGACCAGGGCCCCTTCCCCCCCTGCAAGGAAATAGCTAAAGGTGAACAAAAAGATCAGGTGACCTCCTGGCCCAGGAAAGAGACAAAGCCGAGAGAAGGAGGGGCTGGAGGGGGTTTTGAGAGTTGGAGCTACCTGGGGATTAGGAGTGAGGGCAGACGTGGGTGTCTGGCTCTCTGAACCCCATAAGGGACCTGGCCGAGGGGTCCCGTTCGCCGCTGTACCTACAAGCTCTGTTTTAGACCGTGTTCCTGTCATCTAATAAACCTATGTTTTACTGGCTGGCTGAGAGTCACGTCTAACTGCGAAGTGGGGGGTGCAGAACCCTTTGGCTTCCCCAGGACCCAGCCTGGGCGGACTCGCTGTGGGAAGCGCACGGAGGGGCATATGCTGAATGCTCCCAGGAGAGACCCAGGAGGTGAAGCCGTGTGAGCTTCTTGCCTTGAAGACAGTCTGCTCCAAGGGAGAGGAGGTTCCCCAAAGTCCTGACTGGCTTTGTGGGGAGCAGTTCCAGAGCATCGCCCAGGGACTCCGTGACAACTGGTGGCAGCGGTGCGATGTATGGCACCCCATGAATGGCGCTGGACTCTTTCCAATTTTTCCACATCCTTCTTGTAGTGTGGGGCCCAAAACTGGACACAGTGCTCCAGATGAGGCCTCACCAATGTTGAATAGAGGGGAACGATCACATCCCTCGATCTGCTGGCAATGCCCCTACTTATACAGCCCAAAATGCCGTTAGCCTTCTTGGCAACAAGGGCACACTGTTGACTCATATCCAGCTTCTCATCCACTGTAACCCCTAGGTCCTTTTCTGCAGAACTGCTTCCTAGCCATTCGGTCCCTAGTCTGTAACAGTGCATGGGATTCTTCCGTCCTAAGTGCAAGACTCTGCACTTGTCCTTGTTGAACCTCATCAGGTTTCTTTTGGCCTAACCCTCTAATTTGTCTAGGTCCCTCTGTATCCTATCCCTACCCTCCAGTGTATCTACCACTCCTCCCAGTTTAGTGTCATCTGCAAACTTGCTGAGAGTGCAGTCCACGCCATCCTCCAGATCATTAATGATGATATTGAACGAAACCGGCCCCAGGACTGACCCCTGGGGCACTCCACTTGAAACCGGCTGCTAGCTAGACATGGAGCCGTTGAGCACTACACGTTGAGCCCGACGATCTTGCCAGCTTTCTATCCACCTTATAGTCCATTCATCCAGCCCGTGCTTCTTTAACTTGGTGGCAAGAATACTGTGGGAGACCGTATCAAAAGCTTTGCTAAAGTCAAGGAATAACACATCCACTGCTTTCCCCTCATCCACAGACCCAGTTATCTCGTCATAGAAGGCAATTAGGTTAGTCAGGCATGACTTGCCCTTGGTGAATCCATGCTGACTGTTCCTGATCACTTTCCTCTAAGTGCTTCAGAATTGATTCCTTGAGGACCTGCTCCATGATTTTTCCAGGGACTGAGGTGAGGCTGACTGGCCTGTAGTTCCCCGGATCCTCCTTCTTCCAGGGGCCCCCTTATCCTTCTTCCATATAACAGTTCAAAAGGTGAAAACCCGGTAGACTCCTGGGGCACTTCCCTGTATGTGAACAGCAGGTGAGGTAAGTACTTGTCCCAATCCTGCGGGTGCTGGTTCATAAAGGTTTTCAGCATCATCTTTAGAGACCCATTGAACTTCTCCACCAGCCCATTGGACTGGGGGTGATATGCTGAGGCCCAGATGTGCCGGACCCCACATTTCTCCCACAAGCACCGGAGCAGGGCTGACATGAAGTTGGACCCTTGGTCTGTCAAGACTTCCTTGGGGAACCCCACTCGGCTGAAAATGGTCAGCAGCGCATCTGCCATGGTGTCTGCTTCGATAGATGACAAGGCCACTGTTACCTGAAATTGGACCAGCTAGTAAGCTTAGGGAGGACTAATGACCCACCAGAGATTGGCAGAAAGCAGCACGTTTATTATATCGATAGCTAAGCTCAAAAGAAGGGGCGGAGGGTCACACTCACACTCGCATACTCACGCTCCCAGGACAGGCACAGCACTGGAGATGTCAGGATCCTTTAAGGTAAGTGTCCCACAGCGCAGCGATGGATGGTGTGATGAAGTAAGTCTTCCCAAGGCACGATGGAATGCAACGCAGCAAACCACTGGCAAGGCGGTCCGGGCAAAGGGCTTCACGGGAGGTACAAGCATGTGAGTACACTGCTGAGCACATGGCCCCTTCCCCTTTTAAGGACCTGCTCCTCATGGCCTGTGACTAGAGATGACTTGGTTGCGTCTGGTTGGTCACACTCCACCTCGGGCAGTGTCCATGCATTGGGTGTGTGATTGCTGCCTAATCAGTGGCATGGCCTGCAACTAGAGATGAGTTGGCCGCATCCGGTTGGTCACACTCTACGTTGGGCAGTGTCCATGCACTGGGTGTGGGAGTGCTGCCTAATTAGAGTCCCAGATACCTTGTCTACCTGGGAGCTCTTCTGATCTTCCAGCTATTCAACCAGCCCATTTATCCCACAAGCGTTCCAGGAGGGAGGGAGGGGGAAAGCCACTTCACAGGTATTCAAAAAGGGAGAGGAGACAAAAGGCGGGGGAAGTGTAACAGACCTTTTGAGCATACAGGTTATACATAGCGTACAGATCACTGGTGCTCCTACAACAGCCACTGCCTCAGGGTAGCGAAATCTACCACCATCAGAATGTATTTCTTTCCCGACCGGGTCTTCTTGCTGAGAGGCCCCACTATGTCCACAGCCATCTTCTGAAAAGGCTCCTCTATAATGGGCAGAGGTATCAAAGCCGCTTTCCCCTTGTCCTGGGCCTTCCCCATCCTCTGACAGGGTCACAGGATTGGCAATACTGTTGGACAGTAGTAAAGACTCCAGGCCAGTAAAAATTCTGTAGCAGCCTCTGCCTGGTGCACCGGATTCCCTGGTCTCCTGCGAGAGGGATGTCATGGGTCAGGTATAGGAGCTTGTGGTGATACTTCTGGGGAACCACCAGCTGCCTCTGGATCCCCCACGACTCCACTTCTCCTGGGGGAGCCCATTCTCGGTACAGGAATCCCTTCTCCCACAGGAACCTCTCCTGGCAACCTCTCCACATGGTCTGTACCACATTGAGGTCAGCCAGGTCCCTTAGCTTCCGCAAGGAGGGATCTTTCTGCAACTCGGCCTGGAACTCAGCAGCTGGGGAAGGGATGGGGGCCTGCTCCCTCTCGCCAGCTGGGTCTGAAGCCGCCGCCTCTCTGAGCCTTGTCCCTAGGCACTGCCTCACCACCATGGTAGGGTCCTGCACCTCCGGTGAGGTACCCTCCCCGATGTCAGGGTGTAGTGCCCCTCGCCGGCTCTGCCTACGGGTCACGACTAGGGTGTTCTGGGGGTTGCTTGGCCAATCCTTTAGGTCACCCCCATCAACACCTCAGTGGGCAAATGATGGGGCACCCCCACATCCTTGGGGCCCTCCTTGGCCCCCCATTTCAGATGTACCCTCACCATGGGCCCCTCGAATGGGGTCCCGCCCACACCCATCAGGGTCAGGGAGGTGTTGGGCACCACCCAATCTGGGGCCATCACCTTGGGCTGGGCCAGCGAACCCATGTCCCAGTATCCACTGACCTGCCTCCCATCCACCTCTAGGGGAACAAGGCACTTGCTCTGCAGGGACAGCCCTGCGCCCACCCTGTAAATTGAGAACCTTGAGTCTGGAGCATCCAGTCCCCCGAGGAGCTGGTCTGAGAAACTCCTCCCTCCTGAGCAGTTGGTAAGCCGCCAGCCCCCCTGCCTGGGAAGCTTGCCCCTCCTCCAGCTGGGTCCCTACCCAGTTAACCCTGTGCGGGTTCAGTCTGCTCAGTCTGTCCTTGAGCTTGGGGCACTGGGTCCGTATGTGGCCTCTCTGGCCGCAGTAATAGCAGTTCATATTCTGTTGATCCCCTCAAGCTGGGCGGTTGGTCCTGATGCCAGTTGTTCCCCTTGGGAGGGGGTTCTCCACATTCCCCCTTTGGGGGGTCCCAGGGGAACTTTCTCTCTGCATCATGGTGGGCTTATTCTTTTGGGACTCCTCCTTTCCACCCCCTGACCATCTGTCCACAAACTCGTCGGCCAGCTGCCCTGCGCTCTGCAGGTCCTCTGGCTTTTTGTCCACTAACCATATCCTGAGGTCAGATGGGCAATGTTCATACAGTTGCTCCAGTACAATCAGATTAACCATGTCCTCCTTAGTCTGGGCCCCGTCTGCCCACTTGTGGGCATATCCCTCCATTCGGAGGATCAGTTCCAGATATGTGTCCTCAGGGGTTTTACGCTGACTCCGGAACTTTTTCTGGTACACCTCGTGTCATAAACATACAGCTAAGGGTAGCACAAAATCCCTCCTTTACCTGACACCTCGGGAGTCATCCCAAACTTGCGTAGCAGGGCCTTTTTGAACAGTTCATAGTCCCCTGCCTCCACCCCTTCTATTCAGCTCTACTTCCCTACGGCTTTGGGGTCCAGTAAGGGGGTGAGAAACTGGAGCCTGTCTGCAGGGTCAATGCTGTGCAGCTCGCAGGCCTTCTCAACGGCCATCAGGAATTCATCTATGTCCTCCCCTTCCTTAAATTGGGACAGGATGCGCTTATCAAAGCTCCATGCAGTCCTGGATCCCCCCTCACTCACTGCAGCAGGGGGCTCTCTGCTCCTCAGCCTTCCCAACTCCAGTTCGTGCTGCCACTGTTTCTCCCCCTCCTCCAGTTCATGCTGCCTCAGCTCCAGCTCTTTCAGTTTTATCTTCCTCTCTCATTCCAGCTGCCTCAGCTCCAGCGATGGGGAGCTCCACCGTGAGGATCCCCTGCTGGCCACGGGGGTCACGGTGCCATCGGTGTTCACCCGAGCTCCTTCCAGCCCCTCCCCAGCCATAGGTAGGAGGGTCCTCAGAATGCCCTCAGCAGCAGTCTGACCCCTCCCAGCTGGGACAGACACTGATGCCCACGCTGCATCTGCTGGGTTGTTTCCCTCAGGAACAGGGATTGGCTCCTCTAAGCGATCCTCCTTTTCCAGCTGGGCAATCAGCTGTTCTTTGGTGAGCTTTCCAATGCGCAGCCCCCTCTGCTTGCACAACTCTACCAGGTCCCTCTTAGGGAGATGGTTATACATCTTTCCGCTGTTCCCAAGTTGCTGTGGACTCACAGATCTGTGTGCTCTCACCTCCCCACAGTTTCCAGGAAGAACCCCTACTGTGCCAGCCCTTCTCCAGGTCACCACCTCTCTCCCAGGGTCAAGCCGCAGACTCCTCCGCCCCTGGAACCACTCACCGGGGGAGCCTGTTCCTGCAACAGTCCTTTCTCCCAGAGTGAAGCCGCAGACTCCTCCACCCCTGGAATTGCTCACCGCAGTCCCCAGGGGGACCCCGTTACTGCAACAGTCCTTCTTGCTGGTCACACACTCCCAGGGGTTAAGCACAGCTCCTCTGCCTCCTGAAACCACTCCTCTCTGAGCCTTCAGCATGCCTGGTTCTCGTTAGTCCCCCTTCGTTTTACTGCTCCCCAGTCACTTACTGCAGGAAGCGCCATCCATGGGGTGCAGTACATCCCACCTCTTGCCACCAGTTGTCACAGAATGTGGGGGAGTCAGGGCCTGCACCCCCCACTTCCTGAGAGTCACCATGACTCTCAGCCAGCCGTAAAACAGAAGGTTTATTAGACGACAGGAACACAGTCTAAAACAGAGCTTGTAGGTACAGAGTACAGGACCCCTCAGTCAGGTCCATCTTGGAGGATGGGGAGCCCAGACCCAGGTTCTGGGCCTCCCCCGCCCATCTCCCCAGCCAGCTCCAAACTGAAACCCCCTCCAGCACTCTCCCCCCAGCCACACCCCCTGGCTCCTCCTCCAGCCTTTGTCCAGTTTCCCAGGCAGAAGGTGTCACCTGGCTCCTAGTGTCAGGTTATGTGCTCATCCCTCAAGTGAAGTCACTCCCTGATATTCCACCACCATCCAGCACCAATGCAGACAGTAAACCAGTAAAACTCCCATGCAACAGTCCCAGGTCAATACTCCCCACTCCTGCTCCATCAGGGGGAGCTGTGGGTCACAGCAGCCCAGCAACAAGATGGGGGTCAGGAGCCGTGGGTCACAGCCAGCCCCATACCATGACATGGGGTGTGGGGGTTAGACGTGGTGACAGCCAGCTCCGCACCAGGACAGGGAGAGCCATGGGTCATAGCAAGTCCCGCACCAGGATGGGGGGGAGCCATGGGTCACAGCCAGCCCAGCACCAGAATGGGGGGAGCTGGGGGTCACAACCAGCCTAGCACCAGGACGGAGGTGGGGAGCCATGGGTCACCACCAGCCCTGCACCAGAAAAGCGGGAGCCGTGAGTAAGAGCCAGGCCCGCACCAGTACGGGAGAAGCCCTGAGTCACAGCCAGCCCAGCACCAGGACGGGGGGAGCCATGGGTCACAGCCAGCTGGGAATCAGGACGTGGGAGCCGTGGGTCACAGCCAGCTCAGTTACAGGATTGCGGGGAGGAATGGGTGTCACGGAGCCACCGGGCGATGCTCTGGAACTGATCCTTACAAAGCCAGCCAGGACTCTGGTGAAGTCTGCTCTCTGTGAGCGGACTGTCTTCAGGGCAAGAAACTCACACCGCTTCACCTTCCTTCTCCCACAGGAATCTATCCCTGCAGCCTTCCCCAAGGGGGTTTTCAGCGCTGTGGCCAGCAAGTTCCCTCAGCTTCTCCAAGGAGGGATCCTTCTGCAGCTCGGTCTGTAATTCAGCTGCTGGGGAAGGGAGTGGGACCTGTTCCCTCTCACTGGCTGGGCCTGGGCTCACAGCCCCCCGAGCCCTGTCCCTGGTAGCTCTCTCCCTGATGTGGATTAATTTCCCAGCAGCACATCTGGACCAGGCAAACCTGGTTGACAGCTGACCTGCCCTGCCTGGGTGTCCCCCCCATTCAGCTGGGGTCTCAGCTCCCACTGTGCTCAGCGCTGCGCTTGCTGTCCCAATGGGGGCAGGCAGCGAGTTCGCTGCTTTGGTCACAGCATCAGAGCCAGCGAGAGCCCCCTTCTCCAGTGTGCAGGGGGGCAGGGAGCATCTCTCTGTCCCACTCAGCCCCAGGGCTCTGGTTACAGGCAGGCAGGTATCCTGAGCCCAGCAGCTCCTCCCCTTTGCCAGCCAGGTCATTTGCATTTTCACTGACCATTTCCATCTTAGCCGATTGGTTCCCTAGATCCAAATTCAAATCCTCGGCCATTACAGGAGCAGGGCCTGGATCCTGTCCCACAAAGACACAGTCATCCCCCAACAGGACCTCACAGCCGATATCCTGGAGAACCCCAACTACCAGCCAGTCCGACCCCTCCTGTGTCTGCACACAAATCTGGGCCATAGGCAGGGCAAGGGGCTTCATCCCTGGGACCTTCATTGAGGTCACACAGCCCTGCAGCATCTGATCAGGCTGCACCACCCAGGGCCTGACAACAGTTCTCTCAGTCCCAGGGTCTCGCTACCCCAGAAACGTCTCCCCATTAACCACCACCTTCTGCCCCCACTGGTGGTCCGAGGGGCCTGAGCCCAGGAGTCTCCACGCAGACATATAGGCCGGGGCCAGGAGTGGGAATCTGTCCACCACCCCACTCATCCCTAAGGCCTTGGGACCCAGCAAGGGAGCTAGATACCGGGTCCCACTGGTTCAAATCGCCAGCCTGCTCGAAGGCAGTGTGGTGGGCATCCACATCCCCTCCCTCCTTAACTAGGGGCAGCAATTTAGTATCCAGGTTCCCTGAGGAACTGGCAGCCCAGGGTCTATCCCCACTCACCTCTGGGAAGTCCCCTATGCCTCTCCGTTCATGCTGCTGCTGCTGCTTCTCCTGCAGCTCTTTCTCGGACTCTTGCTGTCTCTCATGGTCCTCTCGCTCTCTCGGACTCAGCTCCAATCCCATCCATCTCCAATCCCCTGATGGGGAACCCAATCGTGAAGACCCCCATCTGGTTGGTGACCAGACTCTTGGGATGCCTGGCTACCACTCCTGCTGCTCCCAGATCCTCTTGTAGCCCCATCTGGGTCAGGAATCTGCTCCTTAGAGTAGTCGTCGTCCTCCAGCTGCACAATTAACTGTGCCTTGGTGAACTTTCCAATGCGTAACCCTCTCTTTTTGCACAGGATTACAATGTCCTTCTTGAGGAGATGGTGATAGGCCATCACTTCACTGTTCCCAAGTTGCTTTGGACTCACAGGCCTGTGTGCTCTTAGCTCCCCCCACGGTTTCCAGGAAGAACCCCTAGTGTGCTAGCCCTTCTCGGGGTCACCACTTCTTTGCCAGGGTCAATCTGCAGACTCCTCCGCCCCGGGACTGCTTGCTGCAATCCCCAAGGGAACCCTGTCACTGCAAAAGTCCTTCTCGCTGGTCACACATTCCCAGAGGTTAATCGCCCCCTGAAACCGTCCCTCTCTGAGCCTTCAGCATGCCTGGTCCTCGTTATCCACCCTTTATTTTACTGCTCTCCAGTCACTTACTGCAGGAAGCGCCATCCACGGGGTGCAGTACATCCCACTACTGCCACCAGTTGTCACGGAGTCCCAGGGTGATGCTCTTGAACTGCTCCCTACAAAGCCAGTCAGGACTCTGGTGAAGTCTCCTCTCTGTGAGCAGACTGTCTTCAGGGCAAGAAGCTCACATGGCTTCACCTTCCTGGGTCTGACCTTGGAGCATTCAGCATCCTCTGCCCCTCTGTACGCTTCCCACAGCGAGTCCACCCAGGCGGGGTCCTGGGGAAGCCAGAGGGTCCTGCACCCCAACTTCGCAGTCAGATGTGACTCTTAGCCAGCCAGTAAAACAGAGGTTTATTAGATGACAGGAACACAATCTAAAACAGAGCTTGTAGGTACAGAGAACAGGACCCCTCAGCTGGCAGTGAGCCAGACACCCACGTCTACACTTCACTCCTCGTCCCCAGCTAGCTCCAAACTGACTCACCCTCCAGCCCCTCCTCCTCTGGGCTTTGTCCCTTTCCCGGGCCAGGAGGTCACCTGATTCCTTTGTTCTCCAGCACCTTTAGCTGTCACCTTGCAGGGGGGAAGGGCCCAGGCCATTAGTTGCCAGGAGACAGAGTGTTGGCCATTTATGCGCACTGGCCCTTTGCTCTGCAACAATTACACCCCCTTATCCCACCACCTAGAGACTCAAGAAATGCATAGGGGAAACTGAGGCACCCCTACAGTATTCAGAAGAAACATTAAGAACAGTCCCACTTCGTCACAATGGGTCACAGCCAGCCCTGCACCAGGATGGGGAGAGCCATTGCTCACAGCCAGCCCAGCACCAAGACGGCAGGGGAGAAGGAGGGGAGCCACGGGTCACTGCCAGTCCCGTACTGGACGAGAGGGAGCCATGGGTCACAGCCAGTCCCGGACCTGGATGGGGAGAGCTGTGAGTCACAGACGGCATGGGGTCTGGTTCCACCACCTCAGTCTGGGTCTCTGGTAATACAGACTGGGCCCTTGTAGAAGGTGCAGGAACGGCGCTATGTGTGAAGGCTTGCTTAGCCTGGCTGCGGGTGACCATTCCCACCCTCTTGGCTAGCTTCACATGGTTGGCCAAGTCTTCCCCCAGCAGCATGGGAATGGGATAATCATCATAGACGGCAAAAGTCCACATTCCTGACCAGCCCTTGTACTGGACAGGCAACTTGGCTGTAGGCAAGTTTAGAAAATTTGACATGAAGGGTTGAATCATCACCTGGGCCTCTGGGTTGATGAATTGGGGGTACAGTAAGGATTGGTGGATAGCTGACACTTGTGCTCCAGTATCCCTCCACGCGATAACCTTCTTCCTGCCCACACTCATGGTTTCCCTTTGCTCTGAGGGTATCTGGGAGGCATCTGGGCCTGGGGACCTTTGGTGTGATTCTGATATAATGAATTGTTGGGGTTCTTGGGGCAGTTGGCCTTTATATGCCCCAGCTCATTACATTTAAAACATCGCCCACCTGACTGGTCACTGGGGAGAGATGGGTTGCTGGAGACTGGTGTGGTGGGACGATAAAGGGTTTGGGGTTTTCCTTGGGATGTAGGTGGGGCCTTGGGCTGCCCCCGGTGGTAGGGTTTTGTTTCAGGTTGCCCCTTCTGATATTCGCTTCAACTGCTACTAATTTTTTTCTTTTCTGCCACCTCCATCCATTTGGTTCCAATCTCCCCCGCCTCGATTACAGTTTTGAGTTTCCCATCTAGGATATACCTTTCTATTTCCTCAGGAACACCCTCTAAGAACTGCTCCATTTGCATTAGGAAAGACAGATCTTCCAGAGATTTAATGCTTGCTCCTGATATCCAGGCATCCCAATTTCTTACAATGTAGTGGGCGTGTCAGGAAAATGCCACGTCTGGTTTCCACTTCAGGGCTCTGAACCGCCAACAGGCATGCTCGGGTGTTAGCCCCATTCTAATTCTGGCCTTGTTTTTAAAAAGTTCGTAGCTGTTCATGTGTTTCTTAGGCATTTAAGCCGCCACCTCTGCTAAGGGTACACTGAGCTGCGGCCTCAGCTCCACCATATACTGGTCTGTAGCGATGCTGTACCCTTTGGAAATTTTCTAAGAAGGCCTCAGTATCATTGCCTACCTTGTAGGTGGGGAACTTTCTGGGATGGGAAGCAGTACTTGGAGAAGGATTGCTAGGGTTGTCTGGTATATTCTGCTTAGCCCTCGCCATCTCTAACTCCAGTTCATGCTTCCTCTCTTTTTCTTTATCCTCCAGGGCTCTCTTGTGGGCAGCTCCTTCTGCCTCCACCCTGGCTTTTTCTGCCTCCATCTCCAAGATCCTTAAGGCCATCTGTCTATCATGTTCTTTTTGTCTCTCTTCAGCTTTGAATCTGGCTAATTCTAATTTCTTTTGGACTTCACTGTCCATCATCCTAGCCTTCCTGTGCTTAACTTAGCCTAATCCAAAAGCTAGAAAGAAAAAAAAAAAACACTTGTGAATTCCCTTTCAGGAAGTTAACTACCCTACCCTCAGGCAGAGAAAAAAAAAAAACTCCAGCTGTTCACAGCTTAAAAACAAACAAACAAACAAACAAACAAACAAACAAAAAAACCCTCCCTGCTTTTCAAGCAGCCAAAAGGAAAAAAAAAATGTCCTTTTAAAATCCTACTGTGCTTTTGGTTCAAAATGATTCCACCGCTCTGCCACCATGTCAGGGTTCCTTCCCCACTCTGGACTCTGAGGTACAGATGTGGGGACCCGCATGAAAGACCCCCTAAGCTTATTTTTACCAGCTTAGGTTAAAAACTTTCCCAAGGCACAAATTCCACCTTGTCCTTGAACAGTATGCTGCCACCACCAAGTGATTTAGACAAAGAATCAGGGAAAGGACCACTTGGAGTCCTATTCCCCCAAGCCCTACACCCCCTTTTATGGGGAAGCTTGAGAATAATATCCTCACCAATTGGTACAGGTGAACACAGACCCAAACCCTTGGATCTTAAGAACAATGAAAAATCAATCAGGTTCTTAAAAGAAGAATTTATTTAAAAAAAGATAAAAGAATCACCTCTGTAAAATCAGGATGGAAGATAACTTTACAGGGTAACAAAAAGATTCAAAACACAGAGGATTTCCCCTCCAGGCAAAACTTTAAAGTTACGAAAACAGGGATAAACCTCCTCTTAGCACAGGGAAAATTCACAAGCTACAACAAAAGATAATCTAATGAATTTCCTTACTATTACTTACTATTTTTGCAATATTAGATGCTTAGTTCAGATATGGCTTAGAGAGATGTATTTTCCCTGCCCTGGTTCCTTGCTGACTCTGAGAGAACAAAGGAACACAAAACAAAAACCTTCCCCCACAGATCTGAAAGTATCTTCTCCCCTTATTGGTCCTTTTGGTCAGGTGCTAACCAGGTTATCTGAGCTTCTTAACTCTTTACAGGTAAGGAGGGATTTTATGCTACCCTTAGCTGTATGTTCATGACAGGATGTTATTCATTAAGGGGACCTAGACAAATTAGAGGATTGGGCCAAAAAAAACCTGATGAGGTTCAACAAGGACAAGTGCAGAGTCCTGCACTTAGGACGGAAGAATCCCATGCACTGCTACAGACTAGGGACCGAATGGCTAGGTAGCAGTTCTGCAGAAAAGGACCTAGGGGTCACAGTGGACGAGAAGCTGGATATGAGTCAACAGTGTGCTCTTGTTGCCAAGAAGGCTAACGGCATTTTGAGCTGTATAAGTAGGGGCATTGCCAGCAGATCGAGGAACGTGATCGTTCCCCTTTATTCGACATTGGTGAGGCCTCATCTGGAATACTGTGTCCAGTTTTGGGCCCCACGCTACAAGAAGGATGTGGAGAAATTGGAAAGAGTCCAACGGAGGGCAACAAAAATGATTAGGGGTCTGGAGCACATGACTTATGAGGAGAGGCTGAGGGAACTGGGATTGTTTAGTCTCCAGAAGAGAAGAATGAGGGGGGATTTGATAGCAGCCTTCAACTACCTGAAGGGGGGTTCCAAAGAGGATGGAGCTCGGCTGTTCTCAGTGGTGGCAGATGACAGAACAAGGAACAATGGTCTCAAGTTGCAGTGGCGAAGGTCCAGGTTGGATATTAGGAAAAACTATTTACTAGGAGGGTGGTGAAACACTGGAATGCGTTACCTAGGGAGGTGGTGGAGTCTCCTTCCTTGGAGGTTTTTAAGGCCCGGCTTGACAAAGCCCTGGCTGGGATGATTTAGTTGGGAATTGGTCCTGCTTTGAGCAGGGGGTTGGACTAGATGACCTCTTGAGGTCCCATCCAACCCTGATATTCTATGATTCTATGATTCTATGAAACACAACATAGTTAGAAACGTTAACAGTCTATTGCAGAATGGCGGGCCAATGCACTGAAAATTTTTGCATTTGTGATCTTAACAGCAAATCGAAAGGTACTCTGGGGTTGGTGGTTCTCCAAACACACGCAGAGGTATTGGTAAACACATGTGCTGCAGTGGGGGCATATTCCAATGTCTTCCCTTCCCAACAGATGTGTTGACTCACCTTATAAAAGAGGCCTGGCACTGCTTTCTTTTTACACACCATTTGAGGAGGCTCCATAGGCCACAGCTGCCAAGTGTTGCCCTCTGCAATCCATATATGCTGATAGAAGATGTAGTCAGCACATCCACTTAGCCATGTCATTGGGGGGAGCCACCTCCCACACGTCACGATGGACCACTCAATCCCAGATCCCAGATAATACGTGTTGCCACCTTCTTAGGATGCTAAGCCACAATTGTCTGCCCCCGCCAATGGATAACTGACCTTTTATTTTTACCATGGCCGATTCTGAACAGTGGTAAAATTAACAAAGAAGGACAAAAGCGTCGGACACATGAGGATGCCCATAGATATGTGCCACCATACATACATGATTTTGCCCTGACAAATTTTGCAGGCTTGAAGCAGCAAGAGCGGTCCCACCACTCCTGTTCGGGGTGTCCCTGGGCTCTCGCTATTACTGCTTTGTCCTGTTAACAAAGCAAGAGGGAAAGAAAAAGAACAACACAAATGCGCCTATTGAGGAAACTGAGGCACGGATGAAAACTCCCTAAATTATTAGTTGTCCATTACAGTCCTCCCTGGCTTTCATTATGGATGTTGTTTGCCTGGTTTAGGAGGTTACAATAACAATATTATGACCCGAGATCAGTAATTGCTATTGCTTGCCAGAGGGCTTCCCATTTCACTTCCACTCCAGGCCAAACAGGAGGAACAGTCTCCCATGGATCCCATTGTCCCAATGGGATCCATGGGAGACTCGGGGCCACCCACTAGGTATTTTGCTGTGGCCCTGCTGTGTCTATCCGGACTATGTACTGTCTCCAAGGCACCTCCCCTCCAGCCTTCCACCACACGATGGCTCGAGCCCCGTCAGCAGCTCGAGCCAGGGAGAGCCTTTGGAGGTATTCTCCCTTTTCAAAATTATCATTATCTAGATAATCCCATGGATAGCTAGAAACCCGGATAGTCCAGGCAGGTGGCTGGTCCACAACCGAGGCCCACGATGCCATGACTGGAAACCTAGGAAGAAACCTATGTTTTGAATTGATTGGCATGCGCTCATTTTAATTTGCCGGGTAGCGGAAGCTGATGCACTACCAGGGAGATGCGGTTCACAATGGAGTACGGACCCACCCACTTAACATCCAGGGTGTGGGCTGCTTTCCCCAGTTTTTGCAACATTACCTTGTCTTCAATTTGCCATCTCTGGATGTTTTTAATGACGATCCCCTTACACTTTTCCTTATTTAAAGCGGCCTCTACAACTTCATGGGTTTCACATAGCTCCTTCCTCAGCTGGGCAAAGCTGAGACTTTTTGGCTGTGGCAAAACAATAAATGTGATTATTGTTAAACACAGTAATTACATTTACATTTGTCTACTAGCAGGTTGCTAACATTACCATCCTCCCAAAACACTTTTCCCCAGGAATTAACACATAAACATTGCCCATTATACAGTAATTTGGTTTTATTATCCAATTCATCCCACATACAGGATTCTAGTGAAATGTCTTACTACAAGGCTTTGGCAAGGACAAGCACACCAACTTTTGAGGAGTCCACTCGGTACCACCTCTGGTGTCCATTCGCTTCCCTCCCTCCCCAGCCCACTGGCTCGAGGTCTGGGGTAGCCTGCCAGAAGGATCCCATGTGCAATATGGGGAGTGGGTTAATTTTCCATATCTTTGCTTCCAGAGCTTGTTGATGTGCGATTTTAACAACAATTTTCCCCAATTAAAAGGTCTGGTCTTACTGTGTTAGAAACATACTGCATCCATTTGTACTGATAAGTATCAAACAGTGATCTTTTTCTTTGCTTTAGCAAGTGTATTAAAACCTTAGTGTTTCCTAATATTACCCAAAATATTTTGTGTTCCAAGGTGGACAAAGCAAGTATCTGCATTTCAGTCCATCCCATAGCTATAGCAGTATGGTTTTTCATTTCCATTTATTTCTGTACTAGGCTGTTTTGTAGCTGGGACAGAAAGCTTAATTTATTTTTAATTATCTCCAGGTCTACAGTATGTATAATCCCTGCTCCAAAACCAATTTCTCCCAATATGTTGTCTGCTACCTAAGGATGTTTCCCTGCAGCATTTATTACACAACAGTGCTAGCAACAAAACAAATGATACAAGACAAAACACGGAACACAAAACACAATTTCTATTGTGACAGTTGATTCATGGTATTTTGGGTTGCTTTTCAGCTGGTATCAGCTTCTTCTGATTTTCTGGAAGACAAAAAGAACATGTTTCTACCCCTTTGGGGGTGGCAGATTCTTGCTTAAAATATTCCTTTCTTTTACAAATACCCTTGCTTATTGCAGGCAAAACAGAGGAATTAGCCCCATATTTTCCTGTGTTTGTTCTATAGGCAGGCCAGGTTTCAATGTGGCTTTACCTTTATTAATTAGGTAATTTGCATTAACACAGATGCTTTCTAGCTTGCGTTGGATTCAAAACTATCAGCAGCTCAGAGACTCTGTCTTAAAAGGGACACAATCAACTTTTACCAGAGTTCTGATTACTTTTAACTTTTAACTCCTGCTTCCAAAACACACAGTGATTTGAAAAAGAAAACACAACCCCTTTTGTGACTTCCTTTCGCAAAGTGACAGTTTGATTACAAAGAGCCACCTTAAGGCTTAGTGCTGGGCACGGTCTTTCTCTCTTTTACTACAGCTCTTATTTGCTATTTTGTTACCAAAAAACAGATTTAAAATCTTTTCCCATTTTCCTGGCTTTGACTGCCCTGCTGCAGCCACGACTTCGGTCTTTATTTAAAATAGTTTAAATTTTATAAAGCATTGAGTTACCTTAAGGGTTAAATGCTAAATACCAAAGTTAAACAACACTAGTTACCTGTGTCTGGCAAAAGTGTTTCTTGGTTTTGCAACTTAGAATAGAAGATTCAAATGGATTTTATTGGTATTATTTAAAACAACACCAATTCATCTTAAACCTGCAAATCACCCGGAGTGTTCTTTTAGCAGATTTGACTAACTTGTTCATAGTCAAAAGATTTCACTTTGATAACCTCTTTGCCTGGATTATTTACAGACATTCCTTTGGAAAAGGGCCCATTTTCCCTTCAGAATGGCTGCAAAGAAACCAAGAATTTTCTTTTCATCACACCTTTTCTTTTAACATTTTTACAAAGTTTCATTGCTTAATTCCCTCCAGCCTCTTCAGAGTTAACTTCTCACTTTCTCTTTTCCAATTTCTTTAACTGTTGCCTGCCTGCTTGTCTGGGCCCGATCCTGTTTTTCTCGCCAAACCATTCCTTTCCGTGGGCACAGGCTTTGTTTCACTACCAATTCAGCAAGGAGGGTGGGCTCCTTAACTAGCCCCCACCCCTCCTGGTCCCTTTCCTTTTCATGATTACCCCCACAGGGTGCTCTCCTGGTAGTTGGGGGTACCATACATACAACCTTCTCCCCCCCTTCACCCGCTGGACCTCTCCTCAGTCTTAATGAGGGCTGCTATAGGGGTGCAACAAGTTTCTGCCCAAAATTGAGGATCCTCACAAGCATCACCCGAATCATCCCCCGTGAGGCTCGCCGCCTGGACCGAATGCACAGCCAATTTACGTTTTAACTGTTCCGTTTTCTTTTCATGGCATGCACACTGCCCTTGGGGCGTCTGCTGAGCCCAGATGGTCAAATCCTTGACAAGCCCCTGAAGCCAGTGCCAGTTCCGCTTTTTCCGCCTGGAAGTCCTGTCTCAAGGCCTGCAACTTGTCCTGGGCGTAGGACTGAGTTGCTGCTTGGTTAGTGATCTGCGCTTTCAGTTGCTCAATTCCCCCCGCAGCTGCCGGGCACACACCTCTTCCCTTCTTCCCAACTCCTCTTTCTGTCCCAACAACATTTGATACCACATGGCTGCTGCAGGCCAAATTAATCCCACAGCTGCCCCTAGATTTTTGCCCTTCTGCTTTTCATACTCGGCATACAAGTCTAATAAATCCTGCCAAGAATGCATACTGCTCTGAAGCTCCGTCACGGAACCCCAGGGATTGTATCCCACCTTGGCGAGAGCAGCAGGGTTCCGTCCCTCTTTGCTGCCTCCCCCGTGGCTTGGGCATCAGGTCCCCCTGCCTCCCATGATGCCAGCTGACCAGGCAGCCGCACTATTGTGTCCGCACTTCTGAATGCCCGTACATCTAGGCTTGAACCCATCGCTGATGTCATTGCCCACGACTGCGGGACTCCCAAGTCCGCAGCTGTACCCTTCTGTTTCCCAAACATGATGTCACAATCCGTCAGTACAACTCTTAAGGTCTGTTAATCTCTTGAGATTTCACATTGCTCACGGCAGCACTGGGGCTTCCAATGTTACCTCACTGGGCCAGAGGGAGAGACGTTAAGCCTCCCTCCATATTTCTTGGCCTTCTACTACCAAGGGCCCATACACCAAATGCAAAACCCCTCCCAGAGGCAGAGCGAGAAACCCTAAGTTCTCCTCTTCCACTCAGCCCTTCTACGACTGGAGCAAGGATCTCTAAGTCCGCCTAGAACCCAGCACTTCTACGACCGGGGGTTGACCCACCAGCACCTTTCCCCCTCCGACCTTGGTGGAGAGCGGAACGCTAAACCCCTCTCCAGTTCTCAGCTATGAAACAACTGAGGGTGGGGCACACCTGTAATTATAAAATCCTCAACATGAAATACCAACAGTGTTGAGAGGAGCAAACATGAAATATCAAGGGCAGAACAGTTGGTGCGTTCTGCAGGGCTCCTGCCCCCTCCGCAGTTCTCCACCAAAACTGTGACAGATTTTTGTTACCAATTTGCCTGAAGGTGTCAGTTGATCAGGCTGATGACTCAGGGTCCTTTTAGGGAGGAGATGACGAAGCATGCCAAGGGTCTACATTTTAAAGCTTTATTGATAAAATAATAAAATAACAGCAGAGAGTGCTGGGAATGCTCCCATGTCACTCAGAGGAAGGAAGGAAGCGTTAATGCCCCAAGCCCTAACCCACTTTCATACTCACACACACACAACCTAGACTGGCCAAGTCTGGGTGTAACGTCAGAAGAAGGGGGAGGAAGGTGGACGGGAGTGCTGTCCTGGGCCCAGGCCATCCAAGGATCTGCTGTGTTCTCCAAATTGCTCCAACTCTCAGGAGGGTTTTTAAGTCCTAGCTTCTTGTGGGGGTGGGAGGGGTGCTCCATTCGGGGACCTCTGGTCCTGGTGCCTTCTGTGCCAGTCCAAACCGGCCTTCCATAGTTTTTTTAGCTTTCCCAAAACACTCAGTTTCAGGGCCGTGAGACAGTTCTGTTTGTTCCTGGCTGGCCTTTGACTTTTTTTTTTTTTCTGGCCCCTGCATTTTGTTTAACAACTCTCCTTTCTCATGGCTGGTCGAGGGGGTTGTCTTGGCAGGTAGCAGCTGGCCTTGGGTTGGAGTTAGCTTCTTATCTTCGGACTGAGCTTGCTAGCTGCAGCATTGAGTTAACCCATTCTCTGCTTTCTTCTTTCTCTCCCCCCTCTGCCTTTTGTACCTGCAAAGGAAACTTCCACTCCCCACTCAGACACCTTTGACCCTCCCCAAAATGCTTTGCAATGCTAGCAACAGCGTTAGCAATATACAGTGCTGGTCTGCCTTCCCAGGGGACTCCCTGAGGGAGGTGGCCTTGGGGTGTGACAACAGCCAGCCCCACACCAGGATTGGGGGGAGTCATGGGTCACAGCCAGTCCCGCGCCAGGACGGGGGGAGCCGTTGGTCACAGTGAGCCTGGCACCAGGATGGGGAGGGCCGGGGGTCATAGCCAGTGCCTCCCAGGACGGGGGGAGCCATGGGTCACAGTAAGGGCCGCACCAGGATCGAGGGAACCGTGGGTCACAGTCAGCCCTGCACCAGGACGAGAGGGAGCCATGGGTCACACCCATCCCAGCACTTGGACTGGGGGAGCCGTGGGTCACAGCCAGCCCCGCACCAGGATCAGGGGAGCCGTGGTTCACAGAGAGCCCCGCACCAGGAAGGGGGGGGTAGCTGTGTGTCACAACCAGCCCCGCACCAGGACGGGGGAGCCATGGGTAAAAGACAATCCATCACCTGGATGGGGGGGAACCGTGGGTCACAGACAGTCCAGCACCAGGACTGGGTGGAGCCGTGGGTCACAGCCAGCCTAGCACCAGGACAGGGGCAACCATGGGTCAGAGCAGCCCAGCATCAAGATGGGGGTGGGGAGCCGTGGGTCACAGCCAACCCCCTCCTGGGACCGGGGGGGGGGGGTTAGCCGTGGGTGACAGCCAGCTCCACACCAGGACAGGGGGAGCCTTAGGTTACAGGAAGTCCTGCACCAGGATGGGGTGGGGAGAGCCATGGGTCACAGAGAGCCTTGCACCAGGAAGGGGTGGGGGTAGCTTTGGGTCACAACAAGCCCCACACCAGGAAAGGGGGAGCCTTGGGTCAAAGACAGTCCATCACCTGGACGGGGCGAGCCATTGGTCCCAGACAGCCCAGCACCAGGATTGGATGGGGGAGGAGGGGGGAGCTGTGGGTCACAGCAAGTCCCCCACTTGGACGGAGGGGAGTCATGGGTCACAGAGAGCCCCGCACCAGGACGGGGGGAGCCCAGTTCCAGGATTGGGGGGAGTCATGGGTCACAGCCAGCCCTGCATCAGGACGGGAGGGGGGGAGCCGGGGGTCACAGCCATCCCAGCACCAGGATGGAGGGGATTAATAGGTCATAGCGTGCCCTGCACCAGGATGGAGGGAGCCGTGGGTCACAGCCAGCCCTGCACCAGGAGAGTGGGGGAGAGCCATGGGTCACAGCCAGCCCCATACCAGGACCAGGGCTGTGTGTGTGTGCGAGGGAGGAGGGGGGTTAGCCGTGTGTGACAGCCAGGTGCGCACCAGGACAGGGGGAGCCATGGGTCACAGCCAGCTCTGCACCAGGTTGGGGGGGAGCCGTGGGTCACAGCCAGCCCGGCACCAGGTTGGGGGGAGCCGTGGGTCACAGCCAGCCTGGCACCAGGTTGGGGGGGAGCCGTGGGTCACAGCCAGCCCAGCACCAGGTTGGGGGGGGAGCCGTGGGTCACAGCCAGCCTGGCACCAGGTTGAGGAGGAGCCATGGGTCACAGCCAGCCCGGCACCAGGTTGGGGGGAGGAATGGGTCATAGCTAGCCCTGCACCAGGATAGGGGGAGCCATGCGTTACAGCCAGCCCCACACCAGGACAGGGGGAGCCATGGGTCACAGCCAGCCCTGTACGAGGATGGGGGGAGCTGTGGGTCACAATCAGCCCAGCACCAGGATGTGGGGAGCTGTGGGTCACAGCCAGCCCCTCACCAGGACAGGTGGGAGCTGTGGGTCAGAGCCAGCCCTGCACCAGGATCGGAGGGAGCGGTGGGTCAGAGCCAGCCCCGTGATGGGTCGCTGAGTTTCTGGCTCACCCCCCATGTTTTCCCCTTCGCAGACAGTTACAGGCCCCGGCCCGTTCGATTTGCATCTTCCTTTCGCTATGAATCAGCCCGCGGAGTCCCTGGCCCTGCCCAGGGGCCCTGGAGCCCTCACCTCTGTGGGACTGGAAACCCCAGCGACCCAGGGGGTCATGCTGAGGGGCAGTGACTGCTCAGGATACCCTTCCCCCTCATCCTGCTCCCATCTGCCACAGCTTGCTCAGCGGAAACTGAGGCACAGCGAGGCAAGGAACTTCTCCAAGATCAGACAACAGCGAAAGGTGCCAGACGTCCTGAGTTCCAGCCCTCCCTCCAACCACTAGATCCCACTCCACACCCAGAGCCAGGGAGAACCCAGGTGTTTGGGCTCCCACAAGATAATTCCCTCTGAACTGGTTTCACGCTGCGGTCAGCTATGTTCTGCTGCTCTAATGTCATCTCTGAACTTGAATTTCAATGGCCAGAAATCACAATTGGGACCTGACAGTCCAGAAAAAAACCCACTTGTGGTTCTGAAGCCCCCCACCCTGCCATCCCAGTCCTGGGCTCCCCACCCAGCTCTGATGGTGCCCCTCGCTCCCGACTCACATCCCCCTGCTAACCCAGCCCTGGGCTCCCCCGGAGCGCTACCGGTGCCCCTCACTCCTGACCCAATCCCCCTGCTAACCCAGCCTTGGGCTCCCCCGGAGCACTACCAGTGCCCCTCACTCCCGACTCACATCCCCCTGCTAACCCAGCCTTGGGCTCCCCCCGAGCTCTGCCAGTGCCCCTCACTCCCAACCCACATCCCCCTGCTAACCCAGCCTTGGGCTCCCCCGGAGCACTAACAGTGCCCCTCACTCCCAACCCACATACCCCTGCTAACCCAGCCTTGGGCTCCCCTGGAGCGCTACCGGTGCCCCTCACTCCCGACCCACATCTCCCTGCTAACCCAGCCTTGGGCTCCCCCCTCTAGTTCTCCCGGTGCCCCTCACTTCCGACCCACATCCCCCTGCTAGCCCAGCCCTGGGCTCCCCCATCTAGCTGTTCCGGTGCCCCTCACTCCTGCCCCACCCCCTCTCTGTTGAAGCAGGGCTACTTGGCCCCCAGGGATGTATCAGCAGGCGCCTGCTCTGCTGGTGGAAACTCACCCTGTCCCCGTTTCCCACAGCCCTGGGCGCTGAATCATCCCCAGGCCCCACAGAGCCCCCCTCCCCCCCCGCCCCCCAGTGTCCCCTGCCCCCGCCCCCACCCTTCACTTTTGTTTCTCAGTAAAACGAAAACCAGCCCCTCTCGGTTATTTCTCAGGGGGCCAGAATCACTGGCTTGGTCCCTGCCCCCCCCCCCCC
>NC_048321.1:2826397-2834159 GCF_013100865.1 Trachemys scripta elegans
CCCCCCCCCCCCCCCCCCCCCGCCCTGGGACTGGCCCCCCCGAGAGGGGAAGCCAGGCAGAGGCATGGAAGGGCATGGCTGGGGTATGACAGGGAACACCGCCAGGGTTAGGGTGCCTATGTGAGGTGAGGGTGTGGATGGGTAGGGAGGGCGGGGCGGGGGGTCAGGGCACAATGTGTTTTGGGGGCAGCCTCCCCATACAGCAGATCCCCCCCAATACTGGCTGCAATGTGTGGGGCGTGAAGCTGTTGGGCATTGGCTCAGCCTGGCACCCCTGGGGGGGCAGCAATGGAACAATGCAGCCCGCCCCCACCCCCACTGCCATGGGGCCCTGTTGAAGCTGGGGAAGGCTCAGGAGAAACTGGACCCTGAATTCTCATGACAGTATGGTACTGTCTGCCCCTCCCAGTCACTGGGGTGTGTGTGTCAGAGTCACATTCAGCCCCCCCTCCCCCAACCAGTCCGTTCCCCAGCTGCCCTACCCCAGAGATGGCTGAATCCCAGCACCAGGCGAGCTGTCCCCATGCGGTGTTATGTGTGGTTGTTCCCCAGCTGCCCCGCCCCAGAGCTGGCTGCATCTTAGCGCCAAAAAAATCAAGTTCCCCTTCAAAGAAAACATCATTTTTTTCTCCGAAAAGTCAAATCCCTCTGGGTGGTGCCAGATTGGTCCTCGCTGACAGCTCCCCTTGTCCAATGTAAGCTCACCAAACACCTCTCCCAGCCAATGGCAGGGCGTGGGTGGGTCCCCTGGCCCATCGACGGGACCCAAGACCTTGACACCTGATTGACAGGGACTGTCAGTGGAAGAGACGTCTGCTGCGGGTGAAGGATGGATGGGGCTGGCTTGGTGCCCCCGGGCGGGGTGAGTGGCAGGGTCTTAGCTCTGGGAGGGGGCGGGGGAGGATCCTGGGGACAATCCCTCAGGGAGGCGGCTGCCCGTTTCCACCGCACCTTGCATTTTCTCTTCCCTCCTCTCTAGGTTCTGTGCACGTCTGTTTCCTCGTGTCACGGCACAGGATGTCCCACGCTCGCCGCCCTCCCCACCGCGGCGTGCGTAACCCTTTCCAACGGGGGCAGCCCCTCTGGGCCCCGGGGGGGAGGGGGAACCAGGGCACCAGGGACAGCAACAGTGCGAGCTGCTGGCCCCCTGCCGCCGTGCCCCAGGGAGACCCCCTGGCTGGTCCCCGCTCAGTCCCAGCTGCTGACGGAACTGAGAACAAGGCAACTCATTTCTCCCAAGTCTGCAGCTGCTTGTGGGTTGTGCCACCGATGGAGGGGTTTGCATCCCCGGTCTGCACTGGGCCGGATCAGGGCCAGAGCCCCCTAGAGGGGAAAGGCCCCATGACCCATTCCGCACCCCCTAAGCTAGACAGTCCCCCACCCCGCGGCTGAATCGGGGCCAGTACCCCCTAGAGGGGACAGGCCCCTGCTCTATTCCCTGCCCCCCTGAGCCAGCCCCTTATGTTTTCACAGCATCTAGGTCCCTGCGGATGGTCTCTACCCCCCATCACCTTCCCCATCCCCTAGCCCAGTTGCCCTGTGTCCCCTGGCTTCCGGCCATCAGCAAATCCATAGGGTGTCCTGCCAGCAGGGAGAGGAAATCGGGGCAAGGCCCCCTGTGGAATTAACCTAACTGGAGTACTTAACTCGCTGAGGTCCCTGCCCCCCGCATCACTCAGGTGCCAGCCGCGGGTCCCGATCTCAGCCCTCCATCGGCGTGTGCCCTGCGCCGGCGCCCTCCCCCGCTAGCCCTGAGCCTGCCAGTCACTGACTCCTGGCCTGGCTGGGCCGTGGCCACCAGGCTCACTTTAAAATGCACCCCGATTCCTGTCCCCTCCCATGGGGCCGCGCTGGGGTTACCCCCCATCCCAGGGAGCTTTGTTAAATAGATAAATAGCCATTGTCAAGTTCAGTGTCCCTCTCCCAGCTGCAGTGTCATTATGGGGAGGATTCTCCGGTCCCCCAGCCCCTCACCCGGGAGCCCCAGCCCCAGCCCTGGGCCCCATTGTGCCAGGCACAGGACAGGCCAAACAATCAGGAATTTAGCGAGCTGTCAGCTGCCACAACTGCTGACAGATGCCGTGCAGAGGCCACGTGGCCAGGAGACTGGCCCTCCTGACGGTGCCCTGGAACATGGGAGAGTCTGGGGGGAATGAGGGGCGCTACCCTCTTTCCCTGGCACTTTCTGGTGGTGACTGGAGCTGGTATTTGGGGGGGTCCTTGTTGCTTCGACACTGGAAATAGGCCTGGGTGCCCCAGCCCTGCCCTGTTTTCGCCTGGCAGTCTCTGCAGAGGATGGGACACGCATGTTTTGCTCCCAATGGTTTTGCAAGTGTCTGAGTTGGGGGGGAAGAGGGGCTTTGGTTCTTTGGGGGATTGTTTTATTTTTTTAATTAATAATAACCAGAACGTGAGTTTGGGACTCACCCCACCTGGGCCCGATTCCCAGCTTTGCCACAGAGTTCCTGTGGGACCTTTGGGATGTCACCCAGGCCGTCGGAGCCTCAGTTTCCTCATGGAGTGCATAACCCTCTTTTCTGTCTACGTTGTCGATCTGAATTGTAAGCTCTTCAGTGGCGGGAATCGCTTGCTATATATCTGCAGTGCCTGGCACAATGGGGGGGCCCTGATCTCGGTCGGGGTCTGTGCAGCGCCTGGCACAATTGGCGGGGGAGAGGGGGAGGCCCTGATCTTGGTTGGGATCTGTGCAGCACCTGGCAAAATGGGGCCCTGATCTTGGTCAGGGTCTTTGCAGCGCCTGGCATAGCAGGGCCCTGATCTCGGTTGGGGTCTGGGCAGCACCCGGCACAATTGGAGGGGGGGGGGGGCTTGATCTTGGTCGGGGTCTGTGCAGCACCTGGCACAATCGGGAGGGGTGGGGGGCCCTGATCTCAGTGGAGGCCTCTGGGTTTTCAGCCGGCCAAGGAGGGCCACCCTGCTGCAGTGAGTTAGAAGCAGTTTGATGGGACTGGAAGAGTCCATCCGAACTTGGCCAGATCCCTCGGCCTCTGTAGAGTGTCCCTGCGAGAACAGCAGAGGGGAAGGAGGTGCCCCCACAAACCCAGGCATAGGGTGCGGGTGGAGCTGGCCACCAGTGTCCCTATAAAGTGCAGCGCCCATTACAGCTTTGCCCTGGAACGGCCCCATCTCACTCCCTTCTACCCTGTCCCCTGCCCTATCTGGGGGGCACCTTTGGCCACTGCTTCTGAAAAGGGGCTAGTGCTTTTGGGGTGCCGATGCCTGACACCCCAAAGAGGCTCTGTGTCCAGGAAGCGCCAAGCTCCCCTCTCCCCCCCAAAAAATCAGGGGTCTCATTAAAACATCTGGGCACCTGGAAACCTTGGATCAAATTCACGGGGACTGTGGGAGGAGAAGAGTAGCTCAGTGCATCTTTTAAAAAGTGTCTGTGCAGGGGCCCAGACTCCTGGGTTCTCTCCCTAGCCCTGGGAGGGGAGTGGGGTCTAGTGGTTAGAGTGCGGAGGGGGTGGGGGGTGGGGTGGGCTGGGAGCCAGGACTCCTGGGTTCTCTCCCTGGCACTAGGAGGGGAGCGGGGCCCGGTGCTTGCTCCGTATGTGCAATGCTGCACTGAGCGCTCTCCTCTGCACACAGGAGTTTGAGGGGAGCTCTCCTGGGGGGGAGGTACTGGGGAGGGGGCTTAGGATGCACTGGAGGGAGGAGATCCCTGCGCTGGCTCCCAGTCAACCCCCAATCCGGAGCACCCCGCTCCCCCCAGCGCTCTCTGGCGGGGCCGCCTCTTTCATGTACCGAACCCGCGCTGGCGTCGCTGCCTTTGTTGTGGGAGCAGAGCCAGGGGTTGGAGGGGTGGGGGGACAGACACTTTCTCATGCACTTGAGAGACCTGGGCGCTCACCCCCCCCCATCCCCCCTCCAACTTCCTGCCTCGCAGACAACAAAGCGAAAACCCCAAACCCCACAGCGCTGCGCTGCGGAGGCCCTGCCCCCTGTGGCCCGGGCTCACGGCCCCCCCCAGCCAGTCCAGGCCCTGCCCCTCCAGCCGGCCCAAGCCCTGCTCCCCCATGAGATGGGCTCACAGACCCCCAGCTGGCCTAGGCCCTGCCCCCCCGCTGGGTGGGCTCACGCCCCCCCCCCCCGACGGCCTAGGCCCTGCCCCCCATGAGCTAGGCTCATGACCCCCTCAGCCGTCCCAGGCACTGCCCCCTGCGAGATGGGCTCACGGCCCCCTCAGCCGGCCCAGGCCCTGCCCCACGTGGGACAGGCTCACGTCCCCCTCCCAAGCTGGCCCAGGACCTGCCCCCCTTGGGAATGGCTCACGGCCCTGCCGATCCCCCTAGCTGGCCCAGGCCCACCCCCACCCTGCACTGAGACCCTGCTCCTGCCAACCTCCCCGTTCCATCTGCCCCTCTACCCTCCGCTCCCGCCATCTCCTCTCCCAACACACTCTTCCCAAACCCCCATTCCTGCTAGTCCCCTCATCTATACACCAATGCCCCCTACTCCTGCAAGGCCGCCACCTCTTCCACACAACCCCCAGCAACCCTCTGCCCTCCCCCACAACCGTTCCCCTCCATGCACCCCTCCTGCCAGCCCCTCACTCCAGGCACAGTCCTGCCCAGAGGTGGCAAGAGGGGAGGGGAATGAGGGACAACTGTAGCCCCCAAATGTCTGTGTAACTAAAGTGAAATGGGAGGGGGTGGGGGTCCAAATTCCTCTCAACGGGCATGTTCCCGCCATCCCTGAGCATTGGGTCTGTGACCTCGGCGGCCATCATGTGCAGTCCCACCCCTCCGCCCCACACACACTCCCACCATCCCTGAGCATTGGGTCTGAGAGCCCACACACACTCCCACCATCCCTGAGCATTGGGTCTGAGAGCCTGGCGGCCATCTTTTGCAGCCCCCCTCCCCATGCACAGTCCCGCCATCCCTGAGCGTTGGGTCTGTGACCCTGGCGGCCATTTTCTACAGTCCCCCTACTGCCCACACGCTCCCGCTGTCCCTGAGCCTTGGGTCTGAGAGCCCAGCGGCCATCTTGTGCAGCCCCCCTCTCCACGCATACTCCTACCATCCCTGTGCATTGGGTCTGAGAGCCTGGCGGCCATCTTGTGCAGCCCGTCTCCACTGACAATCTCCCTCTCCCCTTGTCCCCAGGAGGAAGAGCCCTGCGGCTAATGGAGGAGCTGACCCCTGACCGGCAGCGCCCCTGAGCCCCGTGGCAGGGAGATGGCGCGGCGGGTCAGGCTGCACAGCCCCTCACACCCGGACCTGCTGCTGCACCGGGCCAGTGAGCTGAGGCATGCGCGGACCCTGTGCGACGTGTTGGTGCGTGTGGGCCAGCGGGACTTCCCGGCCCACAGCTTGGTGCTGGCCTGCGCCAGCCGCACCCTGGCCCGGCTCCTCCTGCCACAGGGCCCCAGCAAGCTCTGCAGCCTGGACTTCCTTGCGCCTGCCACCTTCAAGCACGTCCTGGACTTTGCCTACACCGGCAGCCTTGAGGTGGCTCCTGAGGAGCTCGCCAGCCTCTTGGCCACTGCCCGGGACCTGGAGATGGAGGAGCTGGAGCAGGTGTGCCTTAGGGCGCTGGGGACTAGAGACCCCGATGGGACTGGCATTGGCGACAGGACTGGCGGCCATGATTCAGTTGGCGTTGGGGACAGGACTGGTGGCCATGATGGGCTTGCCATTGGCAACAAGACTGGTGGCCATGGTGGAGTTGGCCACAGGACTGGTGGCCATGACGGGGTTGACATTGGCGACAGGGCTGATGGCCCTGACGAAGTGGGCATTGGCAACAGGACTGGCGGCTATGATAGAGTTGGCATTGGTGATTGGGCTGGTGGCCATGACAGGGTTGCCATTGGCGATGGTGCTGGTGACCATGATGGAGTTGTCATTGGTGACAGGGCTGGCAGCCATGACGGGGTTGGCGCCCAAGACGCGAAGAAGGAGACAGCGGATGGGATGTCCCAGATGAAGTCGCCAGGCAACCACGACCTAGTTTTATTAGCTGATGGGCCCTGCCTGGCCCTGGGTAGGCCAGACAGTAAGGGGAGCCAAATCCAAGATGGCAGCTTGGCACCCAGTTGGGTCCTGGTTGAACAGTCCTCCCTCAAGCCACGGGAAAGCGTCATCACAGCTACGGCCCGGCCACTGCCTCAGGAGCACCGCGCCCATCCCTGGCCGCCAGAGGCGCTCTGGGGGCCAGAGGGGGTGGTTGCTGGCTACCAGCCCTGCCCGCCATTGCTCAGCTACCAGCTGCAGTCGCTGCCTTCGCCTTTGGGCAACCTGGGGCCTGGGCACATGGCCCTCTCCGCATCGGTGGGTTTCCATGGCTACGTCCGACCCTTCCCCTGCGGGCTGGAGATGGGGAAGCCGGGCACCCCCAGTGGGATCACGGGCAGAGAGAAGCAACTGGAAGACCAGAGGTGAGCGGGGTGGGGGTGGGAGAGAAGCCATAGGTGATGGGAGTGGGTTGGGGGAGGCTGGGAGCAGGACTCCTGGGTTCTATCCCTGGCTGGCCCTGGGAGGGGAGTGGGGTCTAGTGGATTAGAGCAGGGGGAGCTGGGAGCCAGGACTCCTGGGTTCTATCCCTGTCCCTGGGCGGTAAGTGAGGTCTAGTGGGTTAGAGCAGGGGGAGCTGGGAGCCCGGGGGGATGATTCAGGCCATGAGGCTGCTGCCCTCCCTCCCCCTGGCTCTCGGCCGCGGGCCCTATTCTGTGGGAACTGGCCGCGTCACTCATTTCCTGCCTGGTCTCCTTGGGGCACCCTCCCTGTGAAAGCAGGCATGGCAGGTGCTGTTGCAGCTCTGAGCAGGGCACTGGGGACAGGCAGGGACCAGCCGCACATGCGCCTTGCCAAGCACCGCTGACTTTTCGCACCTGTGGCCAGAGGCCGCTCATCCCTGGTGCCAGGCCAGCTGGATTAACCCTGGGGTAGGGGCACTGCAGCCCGGGGGCGCTGATGGGAGGGAAAGCATTGTCCATGGGGGGAGCTCCCGAGTACCTCAGCCCTGGCCTGGCGCTGTGGGGGGAAATCCCCCGATCTCTCTGGTTTGCAGTTATGCCGGTCATGGCTCAGGGTCCCCCGTTCCCCCAGTGACGCACAGACCCTGAGCCCAGCAGGTTCCTGCCCCAGAGATTGGCGGAGCCCGAGATGAAACAGGTCCCATGGGAGGGGGTGGCTGGGTGACTCGCCCGTGGGGTTTCCCCCAGCCGGCCCCACACCCACACACCCGACTTCAAAGGGCCGAGTTGTTCCTAGATGACACATTCTTCCCCCCCCACCACCCCAGAGCCGTTCACATTTTCCTCTAAGCCAAATTACCTTAATTCGGAGGGTGGGGAAGTGAAGGGGTATCACGGGGCTGTAGGGGTGGATTGGGGGAAGGGGGGGGACATGGGGTGTATGGGTGGATCTAGGTAGGGGCAGTGGGGATATGAGATTTAGGGGTGGATCAGGGCAGGGGGCTAAGGGGAGTAGGGGTGGATCTGGGAGGATCAGAGGGGATATGGGGTGTAGGGGTGGATCTGGGTGGGGCCAGGGAGCTATGGGGTATAGGGTTGGATCGGGAGGGCAGGGGGGCTACTGTAGGGGTGGATCTGGGAGTAGCAGGGGGACATGGGGTGTAGGGTTGGTTTAGGGAGCAGGGGGGACATGGGGTCTAGTGGTGGATTGGGGCAGGGGGCTATGGGGTGTAGGGGTGGATCTGGGTGGGGAGCAGTGGGAGATATGGGGTGTAGGGGTGGATTGGGGAGCAGGGGGGATATGGGGTGTAGGGGTGGAGC
>NC_048321.1:2834165-2852557 GCF_013100865.1 Trachemys scripta elegans
TGTAGGGGTGGATTGGGGAGCAGGGGGGATATGGGGTGTAGGGGTGGATTGGGGAGCCGGGGGGATATGGGGTGTAGGGGTGGATCTGGGAGGAGCAGGGGGGATATGGGGTGTAGGGGTGGATCTAGGTGTGAGCAGTGAGGGATATGGGTGTAGGGGTGGATTGGGGGCAGGGGGTTTATTGTTGTAGGGGTGGATTGGGGGGTGGGAGGATATGGGTTGTGGGGGTGGATCTTGGGGTGCATATGGGAGCTGGACATTGGGCAGCCCCAGTTCACAGCCTCCTAGACCCAGAAGCTGTAAGGTCAGAAGGGCTCATTGTGATCATGCTCTGCCCTCCCATGCATCGCGGGTCCCAGAGCCTCACCCTGCACCCGCCTGTACCTACCCACAGCCTCTGCCTGAGCAGCTGCCGTGGTTTGAAGATGTGAACCTTTCACCCCGTGTGGGGCGCGCAGGGGGCCAGGGAGTGCACGGCGGCTCTTTCCTGTTCCCAGCCGTGGGGCAGGATGCATGTACATTGCACACAGGGTACTGTGTGCCCTTCCCCCGCCCACCCCTGCCCCAGCCCCTTGCCGTGGGACCAGCCCCCTCGCCCCACACAGCGCCCCAGCCTGCACCCTAGTCACTCGGGCCGGGTCCCAAAGGGATGCCTACTTTCTGGGCTGAATGGGTCTGGCTTCAGTTTCCAGCCTTCCATGGGGCAGATCTTCCTCTGACAACCCAATTATTAATGAGCTGTGCCCCTATTGTCATGCACAGACTGCAGCCAAGTCGCCCCTCAACCTGCCCTGTGTCCAGCTAAATTGATCCCATGCCTGGAGTCTCTCCTCTCAGGCTCTTCGACCCCTCTCCAATTTATCTACAGCCCTTCTGGAAGGCTCCAGGACTGGCCACAGGGTCCCAGCTGCACTCACACCAGGGCCAAGTATAGAAGTCAAATAACCTCTGGGCTTCTTCTCCAGATTCCCCTGTTTATAGACGCCAGGGTCGCCTCTTTTGGGGCTGTCCCCCATTGACATTCTGTGGTCCCAGCTGGATACATTGACATTTAGCTGTATTAAAACGCAGAGTGTTTGCTTGTGCCCTGTTTACCAAGCCACCCCGCTCGCTCTGAATCAGTGACATGCCCTCTTCGATGTTTCCCATTCTTCCAATTTTTGTGTCATCAGACACTTTATCAGGGATGATTTTATGTTTTCTTCCAGGTCATTGTTAAAGATGTTAAATAGCACAGGGCCAAGAGCATTTAGGATTTTTTTTTTTTGTTCCCAATATACTTTAAAAACTCCTTCTCATTGTCCTTCTCTCTGTTGGCCACAGAGTGCATCTCGCATCCTTTTGCTTCCCTTATCCAGTTTCTACAATTCAGAGCTTCTGAGTGATAGTCATTGCTTTCCACTCCCCCTTTTTCCCATTTGCTATGTATTCCCTTTTTGTGTTTTAGGGCCACTTGCACTTCCCCTGTAAGCCAGGTTGTTTCAGAACTGGTATGGCAGTTCTCTAGCTTGGCTTTCCTGGCACCCAGTAAAAATGTTCTCAAACAATTCCTAAGGGTCATTCACATTTTCTGCTGGAATCCTGTCTCCTAGCCAAGATTTGTTGGTGCATGGAGCCCTCTAGTGCCCAGCTGGGGACGGGCACTGCATTGCTCAGCCCTGAGCTCAGAGCTGGGCACCAGCTGGGGTTGTGGGGGTGTCACGGATGTACAGAATTGGGGCCATGCCCCCAGCTTTGGAACAGTTCCTTGGTGGAGCCCCTACGATGTGCCAGACCCCCAAAGGGGCTCATGTCCTTCTGCCACATGGCCTCAGCGCCTCTAGGCTGCACCTTGGGCCCTTCTGCTTCACCCCATTCATGGCCAACGGAGCCCGACTCGCTGGAGGGCCTTGTCCACTCTGCCAGGACTGATGCCAGCTCCTGTGCCCCCCATCATGCACCTTCCCTGTTCTGAGGTCTCTGCCCAGCTCCCCTACGGTGAGGCGGGGAAATCCCAGATCCTCTGGGTCATGGGCTGGCTGCGGGCTACGTCCTGGTGATCAGTTTTGCAGCTGTCTTCTTCAATTGCCCATTGACATGGGGTCGGTGAGTCCGTTTTCATGACCTCGTTAACGACCCATCGCAGCTCGGATGGCCAGGTGACATTTATAGCTTTGTCTCCCAGCCTGCCCTGAGAGCAAAAACAGACCTTTACCCCACACGGGCAGCCATGCATAGGGGAAACTGAGGCACACATGGGGTCATTAAAATATTATGAAAATTGCCACGTTGTCACAGGGGAATGCTCCCCACATCTCTTCTTCTGCTGGGCAGTGCCCCTGGCCCGGCAGCCCCCCAGGGTTCGGCTGCCACGGTGCTGTGTGTCCTGCATTACCCAGACAGGTGGGAATGGGTGCCTCTCAGCCCTGGCCTCCAGGGCTCCAGCTATCTGCATCCTCCAAAACCAGCTGCAGCAAGGGTTCTAGAGCCCCAGTGAGACAAGCAGATGTAGAGGGCCAGGCAGCGGGGTGCAGGCAGTCTGGGTGTTGTGCCTTTTGGGATTCTAGATCATGCAGGAACTGCAGGGTTGCATTCTAGAGCACCACATGACTGGAGAGTGTTCTAGAGTAGACACAGGAGTGACTGGGTTCTAGATTGCTTCAGCATGTTGATGTCCCCATTCTGGAGGAAAATGCACGGCTGGGTGGGTTCTAGAGTGTCACAGACTCACAGATCGTGCCCACTCTTGGCCCCGTATGGTNTCTTTCTTTGCTTTCTTCCTATTTATGTGGCTGTAAAACCTCTTACTATTGCTTTTAATTCCCCTCGCTAGGTCCAACTCTACACGGCCTTTGGCCTTTCTCACTCTATCTCTACATTCTCTGACTTCGCTAAGGTAAGTTTCTTTACTAATCCCTCCCCTCTTCCACTCTTTGTACGCTTTCTGTTTCTTCCTAATCGCCCCTTTGAGTCGGTCGCTCATCCAGCTTATCCACGTATGGTCCGTGGGGGGAACCCCCTTCAGTGTGACGGCCCTTCTCAGGGGTCCACTCTCTCTTGGGGGTTAAGCCCCTCCACCTCTTGGAGCCTTAGCACACCTGTTTCTCACCGTGGGCCCCCTCAGAGAGTCCACTCTCTCTGGACCCCGGGGCTTCCACTCCCCAAAGGGAATAATGCCACCCTGTTCTCTAGACTGGAGTGACACTCAGCCAGTGTAAACCAGGACGATTTATTGAGTGTCTGAACACAGCATAGGAAACTCTCAGGGCTCTCGGGCCTGGCCTCCCTCAGCACAGCACATCCCAGTCACCCCTGCATCCAGGTGGGCTCTGCCTGCTCTCCCTCTCTAGCCCAGAGCCCCTCTGCTTCCCAGCTGGGCATCTGATATCACCTCCCCCAAGCCCCGCCTCTGTCCATTGTCGTCTCTCCAGGTAAACAGGGTCACCGGGGCCTCCTCTCCTCTCTTCTGTCCTCTGGCACCCTCTGGCTGGAACCAGCTGGTTAGGTCACCGGGGTCCTCTCTTCACAGCCCATTGTCCTCCCACTGGCCAGAACCGGCTGCGACTTCTGAGCTGGGCTTCCAGGTCACGAGGTCACCAGTCGCTGGGGTATCCATTCTCCAGGTCATTGGCCGGCATCCCAAGTTCCCTCGCTGGTCCTCTGTAACAACAACTCCCTCTCCCATCACCTTGTTAAACCAGTAACACCCAGGGAAACTGAGTCCCACCTCCTCTGCATGCAAACCATTGTAAAAACAAGGAAAAAACAAGACAATCCCCCACTTCATCACATCGAGCCACTCTGATCATCTGCTGGGAGGTTCTAGAGTGTTCCCTGGTGGTATTGACAGATGGATTCTCATGTGGATGGTGGGGGGATGGGTGTTGCCACATTCTAGAGCAATACATGCAGCCAAATTCCAGAAGTGTGAGTGGTTATTAGCTTCACTCTAGAATAATAATTGGCGGTGCCTGGGTTGTGGAATGGCGTGTACAAGGCGTGGCCAGGTTCTGTGGCATATGGTGAGGGCAGCTGGGTTCCAAATCATTTGATGGGGGCTGCAAGATTCTAGGGGGATGGGCTATGCAGGGTGAACTCTGGGGGCCTTCCCACTGGCCAGAACCAGCTGATTGCCAAGCTGGGATGGGCCTCTTAGTAACCAGTTGTTAGGGTTCCCCATCTCCAGGCTGTTGTTCAGGGGTTCTGGCTGATAGGTGAGGTCACCCCTGGTCCTCTGCAACAACAAACCCTCTCCCACCACCTTGTTAAACATGCAGCATACAGGGAAACTGAGGAGCACACACACTATTAATGTAAAACGCAACAAAAATCCTCAACTTCGTCACAGGGGGGCTCCCTGGGTCCAAGATCTCTAGGGTGAACTGTGGAGAGCTTGCTGGGTTCTAGGGGGATGGGGTCCTGTAGGATGAACTGTGGGGGGCTGCTGGGTTGTCGGGGGATGGGATCTGCAGGATGAACTGTGGGGGGCCTTTGGGTACTCAGGGATGGGGACCTGCAGGGTGAACTGTGTGGGGCTGCTGGGTTTAAGGGGGGTGGGACCAGCAGGGTGAACTGAGGGGGGCTGCTGGGTTCTAGGGGGATGGGGTCCAGTGCAATGGGATCTACAGGGTGAACTGTGGGGGTGTCATGGACTCACAGGTTGTGCCCACTCTTGGCCCCGTATGGTTCGTGGGGGGAACCCACTTCGGTGTGACAGCCCTTCTCGGGGGTGCACTCTCTCTCAGGGGTTAAGCATGGGGACCTGCAGGGGACGGTGTGCATTCGGGTTTTATATCTGGCACCCAGTTCCCTCCATGCTGCGAGCTGGGGTTTTCGAGCTCAGGGACACACCCACACCCCAGGGCAGCTGGTACATGTATATACAGCCCTCGAGCCGCGGCTTGGCTGCCCGCCAGCACGCACCAGCCGTAACCATGTGCTCCAGAGTGAGGGGTGGGAGCTCCCAGTGCTTGGCTGGAGCGAGACTGTCGCCTGTGGCTCAGGGCAGCGGTCGCGATGGGGCCATGGAGGGGGTCTTGGATACACGGGCTCGGTGCTGTGCCCCGGCTTTTAACCTGTCCCTTGGATGAACCCATCAGCATCCCAGCCCCCCTCGGGCGGTCCCTGCCCCAGGCCCAGCCCTGCCCCTAAGTCTGGGGCTTTGCCCCAGGCCGGTCCCCCCCCCCAACACCCCATGCTTAGCCCTGGGCCAGGGTCTCAGGGAGTCCTCTGGCTGTGGAGGTTTCCATTGCCTTCTCAGCTTGTCCATCACGACCCCACGGCATCTCCTGCCTGCTCCGAGTGCGGACTCAACCCTTTAGCCCCCGCTTGGGAGCAATGGGACACGCACTTTGTCACAGAGGGCCAGAGCGGTGGGAGGTTGGGGGGCGATAGGTGTCAGAGCAATGGGGGGGCCGGGGGATGATGGGGGTCAGAGCGGTGGGGGGTCGGGAGGAACAGGGCCTGGATCCTGTCCCAAAGAGACACTCATCCCCCCAACAGGAGGTCACAGCTGATATCTTGGAGAACCCCAACTACCAGCCAACTCTGAATCCATCGCTCCCTGGCCCCCCACTGCTCTGACCCCCATCGCTCCCCAACTCCTGCAAAAGTCATACACCCTTATTCTCACCACCTAGACATTGGTGCAATACACAGGGAAACTGAGGCACACACAGCATTCATGCAAAACTGTAAGACTCACATACATCATAACAATGGAAAATCCCCACTACATCCCATATCTCTCCACTTCGAGACCGAACTGAGCAGGGTCACTTTAGCCAGTGACCTGGGGAAGTTCAGGCCCTTCTCTCCGGGACAAAGCATCAGCTATAATATTTGCACTCCCCTTAATGTGGACCACCTCCATCTCATAATCCTGGAAGGACAGACTCCACCTGAGGAGCTTGGCATTGGCCCTTTCATCTGGTGCATGCATGGCAGGGCAACTGGTCTGGGCACACAGTGAAGCGCCGCCCAAATAGATCCGGCTGCAGCCCACTCCATGGCCAGGCATTCCTTCTGTATGGCTGCATAGCCCTGCTCCTGGGGCAGCAGCTTCCTGCTCAGGTACATGATGGGGTGTTTCTCCCCCTTTGCATTGGCCTGCCTCAGCACCACGCCCAGCCCTGTCTCTGGGGCATTGGTGAACACCATAAAGGGCTTGTCAAAGTCTGAATTTCCCGGCACCGGGCCCTTGACCAGATCCTCCTTCAGCGTGCAGAGCGCCCTCTGGCACTGCCCACTCCAGACCAGCTTGTCTGGCTTATCCTTCTTGCATAGCTCAGTGATGACAGCTGATACAGGACTAAAGTGGGATACAAACCTCTGGTTGTGCTCTGCCGTCCCAATAAAGGCCTGAGCCTGTTTCTTAGTCTAGGGAGCAGGGCAGTCTCTGATCGCCCCCACTTTGGCCGGCTCCAGCTTCAGGTGGCCGTTCCCCACCTTGTGGCCCAGGTACGACACCTCTGCCAATCCCACCTTGCACGTCCCAGCTTTTACAGTCAGCCTTGCATCCTGGAGGTGACTCAGTCCCCTCTTCACCTGGGACACATGGTCCTCCCAGGTCCGGCTAATGGCACAAATATCATCAATGTATGCTAGGGTAAAATTCTCCATCCCCCTCAGTAACTGATCCACCTGGCGCTGGTAGGTAACAGGCACCTCCTTGAGCCTGAAAGGTAGGACCAGGGACTTGTACAGCCCCAGAGGGGTGACAAAAGCAGGTTTCAACTTGGCATCTGGATCCAAAGGCACCTGCCAGTAGCCTTTGAGATATCTGGTCATGGGGTACTGAGTCCCCCCCAACTTATCTAGGACCTCATGAGGCCTAGGCATGGGCAGGCACCAGACACGGTGATGGCATTGAGCTTCCAATAGGCCACACAGAATCAGATTGGCCCATCTTTCCTGGGGATCCACAGCATGGGAGAGGCCCCCGGGGCTGGTGGATGGCTGGATCACCCCGAAAGCCAGCATGTTTCTGACCTCTCCCTCCAGGGCCTGGGCTTTGTTCCCAGTTACTCTGAATAGGGCACACCTGATGGGAGGGCTGTCTCCACCGAGTGGATAGCTCGGTTAGTGAGCCCAGGACAGTTGGAAAACAGCTGTTGGTATGAATGCAGCATCTCTCTGATCTCTGCCTTCTGGGCAGGGGTTAGCAGGTCAGAGAGGTATATTGATTCCAGCAAGGGGCTGGCTCCTGTCTCAGGGAAGAGACCCACCAGGGGATCTTCCCCCTTCTCCAATTGGCCACACATGGCCAGTACCAGCCTCTCCCTGTTACTATATGGCTCCATCATGTTGACCTGGTACCTTGGGTGGCTGTGAGCCCGGTTGGGCAGTTCCACCACATCATTTTCCTCGTTCAGCTGCTGGATGACCTTGAAGGGCCCATCCCAGGCAGCTTGCAGCTTATTCTTCCTCACCGGGATGAGAACCCTCACCTCCCTGGTGCAATAGGTTGAGTAGTCGTACAAGACCTTCTGCCTCCCTTGGGCCCTGCCTAGGTTCTCCCTGGCCGGACCCATGAACTCAGCGAGCTTTTCCTAGAAAGTCAGTAAATACTCCACCACTGAATCTCCATCGGGGGAGCCTTCCCCTCCCATTCATCCCTCACCAAGACCAGGGCCACCTTCTGAAAAGGTTCCTCTATGACAAGTAGGTGTCTCCAGGCTGCTTTACCCTTGCCCCGGGATTTTTGCACCTCAGGACAAGGCAGGCCTGGTTGGTAGCTGTCCCGCCCTGGCTGTGGTTCCCCATACTCAGCTAGAATTCGTCCGGATTATGCCAGACATGTCCGGCTTTTTTGAGTTAAAAATAGCGTCCGGGGGGGAATTTGTAAATGTCCGGATTTCCCCCCCATGCAGAGCGCGCGCGCTGACAGGGCAGCCGGCCGGATTGTGCCACTCACATGGGGCTCTAGTATCAGGGGGTAGCCGTGTTAGTCTGTATCTACAAAAACAACAAGGAGTCTGGTGGCACCTTAAAGACTAACAGATTTATTTGGGCATAAGCTTTCGTGAGTAAAAACCTCACTTCTTCGGATGCATAGAGTGAAAGTTACAGATGCAGGCATTATATACTGACACATGGAGAGCAGGGAGTTACTTCACAAGTGGAGAACCAGTGTTGACAGGGCCAATTCAATCAGGGTGGATGTAGTCCACTCCCAATAATAGATGAGGAGGTGTCAATTCCAGGAGAGGAAAAGCTGCTTCTGTAGTGAGCCAGCCACTCCCAGTCCCTATTCAAGCCCAGATTAATGGTGTTGAATTTGCAAATGAATTTTAGTTCTGCTGTTTCTCTTTGAAGTCTGTTTCTGAAGTTTTTTTGTTCAATGATAGTGACTTTTAAATCTGTAATAGAATGACCAGGGAGATTGAAGTATGGGGCTCTAGAATCCCTCCTCCGCTTCCCCTTCCTCTCCCCTGCAACTTGAGATCACTCCCCTCCTCTCTCTCCCTCCCCCCCCCCGCCGCATTCGCAGATCGCCGGCCGGCCGTTCGCATCGGGCCTCTGGCAGTCTGGAGCTCCTCCCTCTGCCCCTGCTGCCCCTCCCCTGCTGCCCAGCACGCCGCTCCGCAGCACTCTGTTCTGAGCGGCACGGTAAGGGGGCCAGGGGGTTGGAGAAAGGGCAGGGAGGTTCTGGAGGGGGCAGTCAAGAGACAGGGAGCAGGGTTGGATGGGTCGGGAGTTCGGGGGGGGGACATCTGGGGGTTGGGGATATAAGGTTTTGGGCAGTCAGGGTACAGATATGGGGTGAGGTCCTAGGGGGGCAGTTAGGGTGGGGTGGTCTCAGGAGGGGGCAGTTAGGGGACAAGGAACAGGGAGGCTTAGGTAGGGGGTGAGGTTTTGGAGGGCAGTTAGGAGCAGGGGTTCCAGGAGGAGGCAGTCAGGGGACAGGGAGCAGAGGGGTTTAGATGGGTCGGGAGTTCTGGGGGGCAGGGGGCTGTCAGGGGTGGGGAGTGGTTGGATGGGGCGTGGGAGTCCCTGGTGTCTGTCTGGGGGCGGGGGTGTGGATAAGGGTTGGGGCAGTCAGGGGACAGGTAGGGGATAGGGTCCTAGGGGGCCAGTTAGGATGGGGGGAAGGTCTCAGGAGGGGGCAGTCAGGGGACAAGGAGCAGGGAGGCTTAGGTAGGGGGGGAGGGATAGCTCAGTGGTTTGAGCATTGGCCTGCTAAACCCAGGGTTGTGAGTTCAATCCTTGAGGGGGCCACTTAGGGATCTGGGGCAAAAATCACTACTTGGTCCTGCTAGTGAAGGCAGGGGGCTGGACTCGATGACCCTGCGGGGTCCCTTCCAGTTCTATGAGATAGGTATAGGTAGGGGGTGGAGTCCTGGGGGGCAGTTAGGGACAGGGGTCCTAGGAGGGGGCAGTCAGGGGACAAGGAGTGGGGCGGAGGGTTGAGAGTTCTGAGGGGGGCGGGAAGTGGGAGAGAGTGGAAGGGACAGGGGCAGGGCTAGGGCAGGATGGGGCGGGGCTAGGGCAGGGGTCCTCCCATCCTCTTTTTTTATTATTGAAATACAGTAACCCTAGGGGTCGCCGATCCCACTGGGTTTAGCTTTGCCCCTGCTGTCCCAGTGAGGGTAGGCAGTGAACCTTCTGCTTTGCTCACAGCATGAGAGCCAGCGTGAGCCACCTCCCCCTGTGCAGGGGGGTGGGAAGTATCTTTCTGTCCCACACAGCTCCAGGGCTCTGGTTACAGGCAGGCAGGTATCGGGAGCCTAGCAGCTCCTCCTCCCTGCCAGCCAGGTCACTTGCATTTTTACTGACCACTTCAGTCTCAGCCGATTGGTTCCCTGGATTCAAATTTCAATCCTCTGCCGTTACAGGAGCAGGACCTGGATCCTGTCCCAAAGAGACACAATCATCCCCCATAGGCAGGGCGAGGGGCTTCATCCTTGGGACCTTCACCAGGTCACACAGCCCCTCAGCATCTGGTGAGGCTGCACCACCTAGGGCCTGACAACAGTTCTCTCTGTCCCATTGTTTCACCACCCCAGGAATGTCTCCCCATTGACCACCACCTTCCGCTCCCACTGGGGTCCGAGGGGCCTGAGTAGGGTGACCAGATCGCAAGAGTGAAATATCAGGACACATTGGGTGAGTGGAGAGGGGGAGACAGACAGACACAGGTGCACAGCCCCGACCGAAGCCAGAGGCACACTGGTCCGCCTGGCCCTGTGCTACCAGCATGCCCCTTCCTGTTGGGGGTGGGCCCATGCTGCGCCACACAGCTCCCCTGCCCAGCGCCCCCTGGATCCACTATGCCCAGAGCCCCCTACAACCCTTCCACCACAAATGCACAGCACACACTCCCTGCCCAGCGCCCCCCTGCCCACAGCCCCACCACAGCTGCCCAGCACCATCAACTTGCTAGTTTCCCAATACACACAGATTTTCCCTCCCTCCCTTCCTTCCTCCCAGTGCCCTTCCTCACAGACCCACACTGCCCAGTGCCCTGACACACACAGATCTCCCCCACTGCCAAGCACCTCCCAACAGGCCCCCACTGTCTAGCACTCCAAAATACACAAACCTCCCCCACTGCCCAGCGCCCTCCACACCCTCACAGCCCAGCACCCCACACACACCTCCCAGACACTCACTCCACCACACTCTGCCCCCTTCCCTGGCCGCACTCACCAGCCCTGCTGGGAGGTCTCTGGCTCCTAGGGTCAGAGCAGAGAGGGGAAGCTCCAGACTTTCCACGTGCTGCGCCCACCACAAGTGCGAGCTCCGTGGTTCCCATTGGCTGGGAAAAGCGCCAATGGGAGCTGCTGGAGCCGCAGAGTGGGGCTTGCAGGCACCAGCAGCACGCAGAGCCCCCCCACCTTAGGGACTGTCCCAGTAATATAGGGACATCTGGTCACCCTAGGTCTGAGCCCAGGAGAGTCCATGCAGACATATATGCTGAGCCCAGGAGTGGGAGCCAGTTGGCCACCCCACCCATCTGGCTAAACAGCTCTATGGCCTTGGGACCCAGGAAGGGAGCAAGACACTGGAGCCTTTCTGCAGGGTCAGCCTGGTTCCAATTGCCAACCTCCCAAAGGCTGTGAGACGGGCATCTATACCTCCCCCCTCCTTAACCTGGGGCAGCAATTTAGTGTCGAGGTTCCCTGCAAAACTGGCACTTCAGGGTCCATCCCCCCTCACCTCTGGATGGGTCCTTCTGCCTCTCAGCTCAGCCATCACCAGCTCCTGCTGCCTGTCTCTCCTGCTGTTCTGCTTCATGCCTTCCCTGTCTATCATGATCCTCTTTGATCTCAGCTCCAATTCCATTCCATTCAGATCCTGGTGGAGACCCCCTGGTCGGGGACACGGGTCTCCGGAACAACTGGCTGCTCCCAGCCTTTCTCATGGCCCCAGCTGAGTCAGGAACTGGCTCCTTAGAGCGATCCTCCTCTTCCAACTGAGCAATCAGCTGTGCCTTAGTGAGCTTTTCAAAGTGCAGCCCTCTCTCTCTCTGCACAGCTCTACAATCTCCTTCTTAAGGAGATGGTTATAGGCCATCTTCGAGATGTTCCCAGGTGGTCACGGACTCACAGGCCTGGGCTCTCTCAGCTCCCATGATCCCTGAGAGGAACCCCTTCAGTGCGACAGCCCTTCTTGGGGGTCCACTCTCTCTCGGGATTTAAGGTGTAGCTCTTCTGCCTCCTGGAACCTCACCTCTTGGAGCCTTCAGCACACCTGTCTCTCGCTAATCCCCCTTCGTTTTACTACTCCCCAGTCACTTACTGCAGGATGCTCTGTCCACGGGGTGCAGTTTATCCCACCGCTACCACCAGTTGTCATGGAGTCACCGGGTCAGTGCTCTGGAAGCCAGTCAGGACTCTGGGGGAGCCTCCTCTCTCTGAGCAGACTGTCTCCAGGGCAAGAAGCTTACACAACGAGGGGGTCAGAGCGGTTGGGGGCAATGGGAGTCAGAGCAGGGGGACTAAGGGGTGATGGGTCAGAGCAATGGGGGTTAGGGGGCAATGGGGGGTTGAGGGAGATGGGGGTCAGAGCAGTGGGGAGGCCAGTGGGCAATGGGGTCAGAGCCGTGTGGGGCTAGGGGGCTGTGACATTCCCCTCTGGTGTTATCTGGACCAGTGATCTGCTAGGCCTCTCCAATCCTTGACTCTGGGAGCCAGCCTTACCCTGCTCTGCTGTGAGAACCCCCACTCCTGGGCTGTTCACGCACAGCCTCTGGCATGTAAGCTGCTCCTTTGATAGTGCAACCGAATGACACTAGCCAATATCTCCGGTCCTCGACACAACCCTAGGAACCTCCATCTTGCAGTGTCCATTCATGCCCACTGGACGCTGCAAGCTTATATAATTAGTTTGTCAATTTAACAAAGAAATTGATATGTACCAGGCTTCTTATCCCAAGGAGAGTCTCTGACACACCTCAAATCAAACACACTGTTTATTCTACCTGAAGCAAACAGATTTATTAACTACAAAGATCGATTTTAAGTGATTATAAGTCAAAACATAACAAGTCAGATTTGGTCAAATGAAATAAAAGCAAAACGCATTCTAAGAGATCTTAACACTTTCAATGCCCTTACAAACTTAGCTGCTTCTTACCACAGGCTGGCTGGTTACTTTTCAGTCAGGCTCTCCCCTTTGATCAGCACTTCAGTCGCTTGGTGTAGTGTCTTTGGATGGGGGTGGAAAAGAGAGGAAGAGCCTGGCAAACATTCCTCCCTTTTATCATGTCCTTTCTTCCCTCTTGCCTTCGTCGTCCCCCCCGCCGCCCCCGAGTCAGGTGAGCATTACCTCATCACAGTCCCAAACAGGCCAAAGGAAGGGGGGTGACTCCCTTGAGAGTCCAACAGATCCTTTTGTTGCTGCCTAGCCAGTGTCCTTTGTTCCTGTGGGGCTGGGCTGGGTTTGTCCCATACATGCCCCGAGGAGGTGTGAACTGCCTCCCTGCTCTTGGAGACTTTTTGACTGGGCTTGCTCTAAGCCATGAGGACACATTGTCAGCCTTATAATTATATACATGAAATTATAACCTATAACCTCACTATAACATCACTGTAACAACTACTGTAACATCACTGTAACAACCATGCTCGGTGCATTATGAGCCTTCTGAAGACCCCCAACATGACAAACTTTGCATTAGATACCACGCAGTCATTTTATAAAGATAAACCTGGGGGTGTAGGGTGTTCCTCTGAGGTACAGAGCGTCACAGGAGCAATGGGGGTCAGAGCTATGGGGGGGGGGGGCTGGAGGGTGAGGGGGGCTTTGAATGGAGATTCTGCCTGGCCCCATCCTGAGCCCTGTGGGTCATTTGCCGTTTAACACCTTGTTTTCCTCTGCTCAGGCTTCTGGCGCTTCCAGCCAAGAGCTCGGGGTACGACCTCTGCCCCCAGCGGGGCCCAGATGCCCAGCGCCTCCCACTGCTCTGCCACCCACGTAAGGAATCCCCTGTCCCCCCTGCCCGCCCCACTGTGCCACCGATATAAGGACCCCCCAGCCCCGCCACTGTGCCACCCATGTATGGACCCCCCTGCCCCTGTTGTGCCACCCATATACGGACCCCCCATCCTGCACCCCCGCTGTGCCACCCATGTATGGACCCCCCGCTGTGCCACCCACATAAGGAATCCCCTGTCCCCCCTGCCCGCCCCACTGTGCCACCCATATAAGGACCCCCCCACCCTGCCCCCCACTGTGCCACCCATCTACCGACCCCCCCCCCCCTGCCCCCCACTGTGCCACCCATGTACGGACCCCCCCGCCACCCTGCTGTGCCACCCACATACGGACCCCCCATCCTGCACCCCCGCTGTGCCACCTACATACTGCACCCCTTCTGTGCCACTCACATAAGGACTCCCCTGCTGCCCCACTGTGCCACTCCTGTACTGACCCCACACCCTGCCCCCACTGTGACGCTCATGCATGTACCCCTCTGCCCCCCCGTGCCACCCACATATGGACCCCCCCACCTTACCCCCCACTCTGCCACCCATGTATGGACCACCCACCATCCGCGCCCCTCATTGTGCCACCAAGGTATGGACCCTGCCAACTGCCCCACTCTGCTACTCTCCTCCCAGTAGCAGCTCCTGGACCCCGACCCCAACGACCCACTGCTCCGTTACCTCACCCCGCCCTTCCCCCCACCTTGTCCCTCACTGGCTCCACCGGGCCCCCCCCCAACCTCCCAGCCACCCTCCTGCCCTTGTCTCCTGAGTCCTCCAGCCCCTCCCCTTCAAGATCCTCGACCCCATTCCTCACTGCCCCTCCCCCAGCTCCCCTCCCTGTGACTTGCCCCTACCCCAGACCTCTCACCCTGTCTGCCCCACACCCCATCTGACAGTCGCTCCATCTTCCCAGGGCCCCAGTCGCTCCCACTCTCCTGTTTCCGGGCCCAGCGGAGCTGTGACAAGGACTTGCTGCCTCTGAGCACAGCGCCCCCTGGAGGTGAGGGGGCAGGAGGAGGGAGACCTGGGGGGCACTGACAGTGGGGGGGCCCTGAGAGGCTGTCAGTGGGGGGGAACCTAGGGAGCAGGGACAGTGGTAGGGGGATCCTGGGAGGCAGGGACAGCAGGGGCAGGGGGTGCCCCAGGGGCAGGGACAGTGGGGGGGCCAGGGAGGCAGTGCTCCGCCTGGGCAGAGGTGAGGAGGTGGATATTTTGGTTGTTTCTACTGGGCACGTTGTTATTGTAGGGTCACCTGAGAGCAGCGGGTCTGGAAAACCCGGGTTGGATGGGCCCATGAGTCTGATTGGGGGGTGGAGGGTGGGAGCCAGCTGGGCTCACTGGGGAGGGACTGGTGGGGAGGGCTGGGCCCAAGGCTGGCACAACCCATTAGGTGACCTAGATGGTCGCCTAGGGCGCTAACATTTGGGGGGGTGGCGATCGCGGCGGCTGGATCTTCGGCCGCCCCAGTCGTTGTCGGTATTTCAGGGGCGGGACCTTCCGCTGCCTCTGTCGGGGGCGGTATTTCGGGGGCAGGACCTTCCACCGCCTAGGGCGGCAAAAAAGCTGGCGGCGCTCCTGGCTGGGCCCATCTTTGAGCTGTGTCTCTCCTGCTCCTCCCCAGAGCCAGCCACAGCGGCGTCAACCACACTGTACTTGATGTACGGCCCACGGTGCCCCCCACGGGCCCTGCCGGCTGGCGCCTGGAGCTACATCTGCCAGCTGTGCCAGCGGCGGTTCCCCAGCCAGACGGCGCTGCGCAGACACAGCCGCAGCCACATGGGTATGGCCTGGGCCATGAGTGCTCCTGCCCCTCCCCCATCCAACTGGCGCCCCACTCCAGACCCATACACCTGCTCTCCCAGCCCTGCCCCCACACCCTGTCCCATCGGTGCCCCTCACTCCCGACTCACAGTCCCTGCCCCCTCAGCCCTGCCCTTCCCCCATCCCACCGGCGCTCCTCACTCCCAACCTGAAACCCCTGCTCCCCCAGTCCTGCCCCCGCCTCCCCACGTCCAGCTGGTGCCCCACACTCCCAACCCGCAGCCCCTGCTCCCCCAGCCCTGCCCCCGCCTCCATATGTCCAGCCAGTGCCCCTCACTCCTGACCCGCAGCCCCTGCTCTCCCAGCCTCCCCCATCCAGCCGGCACCCCTCACTCTCGACCCGCAGGCCTGACCCGGTGCCATCCCTGCAGGCCAGCGGCTGTTGGAGCGGGAGTTCTGTGCCCGTGGGTTCCAGGCCGAGGCCGGGCTGCAGGGGCCCCGGCGGGCATCCTCGGGCGAGAAGCCCTACGAGTGCGGCGAGTGCAGCAAGCGCTTCACCCTCAAGCACCAGATGGAGACGCACTATCGGGTGCACACTGGTGAGTGGGACCCCCCCTGCCACAGCGCCAGACCCCGCCCCCCGTGCGGGGTACCCCTCCCCCACTGGCATCAGTCCTCCCAGTGCCGTGTGCCCCTCCCCAATGGATGTCAGCCCTCCTCAGTGCTGTGTGCCCCTCCCTCATGGGCATCATCTCCCCCCCGCCAGTGCCGTGTGCCCCTCCCCCACTGGCATCAGCCCTCCCAGTGCCGTGTGCCCCTCCCGCAGGGGCCTCAGCCCCTGGTGCTCCACATACCTGCCTTGTGCCCCTGCAGGCTGGGGTGTTGCTCCCACACCGTCGCCCCCAGCCCTCCTCCCACTGGGAGTTGGGGGCACTCTGGTCTCCCCGTCTCCCTGGGTCCTGGGGGGGCAGCCCTAGCTTCTCCCGCCCCCAACCCTGCCATGGCTCTAATCCCTATGCCCCAGGAAAGCGAGGCTGGGTCTGGGAGGGAGGGGCGGGATAGGGCTGGGGGAGGGGTGGGGAGCCAGGGCAGGAGAGGGTGCGGAAGGGGCTGGGGATACCCCTTCTCACAGCCCGTTGCCCCCTGCAGGCGAGAAGCCGTTCCAGTGCAAGCTCTGCCCCCAGCGCTCCCGCGACTACTCCGCCATGATCAAGCACCTGCGGACCCATGGTGGCGCCGCCCCTTATCGCTGCACCCTATGCTGCCAATTCTGCCCCAGCCTGGCCGCCATGCAGAAGCACATGAAGGGCCATTGCCCCGAGGAGCTGCCCTCGGACTGGACGATTGAGACCACCTATCTCTACTCCTCCTCCACCTCCTCCTGAGCCGCCTGTGCTAGTGCAGGCACCGGGGGACTCATGCGTGGCACGGGGAGGGCGCAGGGACCAGCGTCGGCATGGCAGACGGATCTGCGATGGAGCACGGCACGGGGAGGGCGCGGGGACCAGCGTTGGCGTGGCAGACGGATCTGCGATGGAGCGCGGCACGGGGAGGGCGCGGGGACCAGCATTGGTGTGGCAGTGCCTGACATGGGGAGAGGGCACAGCTGGCCATGGCTGGACCTGCAGAACACAGATCTGTGGCTCGCTTTCCTGCCCGTCACACACAGCACGCCAGGAGCGCCGCCCGCTGGCTGGGAGTCATGCGTGTGGCACGGGCACCATGGCCAGCTAGGTACTAAGGGCATGAACCCTGCCGCAGGCCAGAGATGAGAATTCACATGGAGTAGATCGGTCCCTGCTGTTTCCAGCTCACCCTGTAGGGGGTGCCGTATGTGTGGGGCCCCAACCTCTACCATCACCCTCAATGTGGGGATGGGGAGCCCCCAGTTATTGTGGGGGCTGGGGGGTGTTAGGTGAACCCAGATCTGCGGGGACTCCTGCTGCTCAGTAGCTAACTGGGGGAGGGGGCATCTGTCATTAGCTTGGCAGGATCCCCTGCTCTACTTGGGCTCCCTGCCCCACATGGCCAGCAGAGAGCTGAGACTGGAGGGGAGGGATTCTGCCAGCCCCGGGCTGCAATGTCCCAGAGTCACAAGTGGCTGGGGAAGGGCCTGCCTTGATCACCGTGGGTCACTCATTACCCGGCAGCGGGGTGGGACTCATTAGCCCGCAGGAATCCAGGCACAGAGCCGCAAGCAGAGAACTGGGAAGCTCCCGGGGGGGGGAGGGGGAGGGGGTGTAAGAACTGGCACCAGGGTCAGGGACTGGAGAACTGGGGGGCGGGGAGGAATAGCTGGGGTTCATACGGCACTGCCCCTTCTATTCTGCCCCCCCACCCCTTGCTCCCACACCCCCTTGGCCTGCTTTGACTCCCCTGTCCCTGTGGGTGCTGCACAGACCCCTCAACAAGACTGGGGTTCCCATTGCCCTGTGCGCTGCACAAACAGTGAGTCAGAGACGCTCCCTACCCCAAAGGCCTTCCCGATCTGGACAGGCAGAGTATCCCATTACATGGCTGGGGAAACCGAGGCTCAACGAGCCACAGCAATCGGAGTGCCTCACCTGCCACTCCTTCATGTCCTGCCCTCGGCCTGGCTTTGCCAGCTGTGTTCCGGGGCTGATGGCCATCGCATGTTGCGTCCCATCTCTTGCCCCTTTGTGGCCAGGCCCCACAAGCCGTGTGTGGGGTGGGAGCAGAGATCACATTTCCTATTAAACGTCTCAGGAATACTGAAGGTCTCTGTTATTATCTGTTGATCACAAAAGTTCTATCCCACCCCTGCCTGCAGGACCCTCTGCGGCGGCACTTTGGACACGGGGCCTTTTCCCCCGGAAGCACCCAGCTCCAGGAGTCTCATGACTGCAGAGAGTCTCACAAATCCATTCAGAGATCACTTCTCACCCACCAGGCGGTGGGGAATAGGAGCTGAGAAAGACACCCCATGGGGTCTCTGCTGTGTTTGTCCAGCACCCCCCACAGGCTGGTTAAAAGGGGCATTTGTCATTTGTAGCGCGTGACATCTCCAGTAAAAGTAGGGTTAACATACATCCGGTTTCTCCTGGACATGTCCGCTTTTTGGTAATCAAACCGCCATCCGGGGGGAATTGCCATAAAGCCGAACATGTCCGGGAAAATACTGGCCAGGCACTTCCCCTCCCGCGGCTGCTCTGCTCCTCCCCTGACTCTTTGGCTCTGTTTAAGAGCTGAGCTGCCCGA